>NW_019396103.1:293749-338336 GCF_000591075.1 Eurytemora carolleeae | reverse complement strand
CGACTTAAGGAGTTAGGCCCAATGAAAATAAAACCGACCTTGGTTGGTTTTAGTGAAGAATAAGGCTCAATGTTGGGTCTTATTCTCATCAAAACCCGGAATGCACCAATTCCAACTATGAAAATCCGCCAAATACAACATTAAACCGGTTTTATGAACTAAATTCTGTTGAAAAATAGATGCAACTTAAATTCGAAAGCCCGAGCCGTAAATAAGGCTCAACAACAGCTTAGACCCGAGTCGTATTTTCTTGAATTTTTTAAATCGCCGGCTCAGGTATACATAAGAATAACCAGGTATACAGAAGAATATCCATGAATACAGGAGAATATCCAGGTATATAGGAGGATATACAGGTATAAAGGAGATTATCCAGGTATACAGAAGAACAAGTAAAAAATGATATGTATATTTTCTATCTACCCAACTGATGGAAAAGTTTTATTAATAAAATTTCTATTCAGCTCCCCACTAATGCATCCATTCATCTAGAAAAACAGAGAATTAATGTTTTTGCATTTATAAAGATATCCAACAATCCAGGTGTGAAAAGTTCTCAAGGATATGTGTTTATTTCCGAGAAATCGGTAATTGACAAATCAAAATTCCTTCGAAGCACAAACTAGCTACTTTGTAGTCCTCAATTTTCTATCGTGGATAAGAGTAATCTAGAGAGTTTTATTTAAGTTGTCTTTAAAGATAAAATTTTTACATTTTAAATATCATGACTTATCGTAACACTGAAATACTTTTAAAATAATATTCTACAAGTTTGTAATTATCTTTTATAAAAACCTTTTGAAATTTAAAAAAATAAATTGTTAAAAAGAATTTAAATTTTGTTAACAAAAAATCTGCTTTATCTACATGATCATCAGTAAAAGGAAAATTCTAAACAAGAATAGAACTGACAAAAAAAATTTCGAAAATAATTAAGTTTTTTTTTTCTCCACATCCAAAAATAGTATTACTACTATAGTAATCTTTGTTTGTCTGTCTGTCTGTCTGCTTAGATGTCTGCTCATAACTCATGAGCCCCGAGACCTATTTGCCTCAAATTTTTAATTTGTGGACTCGATTATGGAACCACAGGAACGTTCTTGGCCTATAGTTTAAAATTTGAATGGTTTGACTTGTATAGGGGAAACTGAAGACAAGGTTGGGGGGAAATTGGTTAAAAGTGAACTTAGTTTTTGCCACAAACTCAAATATTCTTATCCCTATATCTTGGCCACCCAATGTCATAGACCTTAGATATTTCAAACTATTAATTCTGTAAGATCAAATAACCTAAGTTTGAAATATCAAAGGTTTATACTGGTTGCAGAGATATAGAAATTAGAAAATTTGAGGTTGCGGCAAAAACTCAATTCCTTGGAAATTATCGAGGGATAAAAAAAATCAATTTTTCAACCCCTTCTCATTGATTGATTTTTCCAGGCATTGAGTTGGATTTACAATGTGGAGAAGATAGATTTATGTGTGAAAATCATAATCTTAATCAGGTACAATGAAACCCTTAATAACGAATACATCGGAAGAATTTATCAAATGTCGTCTTGACAATTTTTCAATGAGTTTTATACTTTATTTCGTAAATTTCAGTATTTGAGAAAATAAATGAAAAGCCATGAATATGCGGGAACAGTTTTAAAGAGTTCCATATAGTCATTTAATTAAAAAACTAAATATATGCAACATTCAATTATCAGAAAGTGAAGAATACGACATTTGATGAATTCTTTCGATGTATTCGTTATTAAGGGTTTCACTGTATAAAAATTTAAAATCTATAAATCAAAAATGTCCAGATATGGAATCAAAATAATCTGTTAACCTCCGAATAAAATTTAAAAAAGAAACGCTCTGTAGAATTCTTTTTGGTTTCACATGATAAACTTTAAGATTCATAAGATCAAGTTTTTATCTTTATGATAAAGCTCTTTCATCATATATATATAATAAACTCTTCGCTCAGATATATATGTATATATTTATATATAATAAAGCTCTTTGCTCAGATATATACATATCTATGTCTGGTTGTTTGTATACAATAAACGTCGAAACGGCTGAACCGATCAGTCCCAAATTTTGTGTGGAACCTAACGTGTTCCCAGGGAAGGTTTATGAATGATTAAAATTTAAAAATTTAAAAATTTTGAAAAGTGCCCTGGTATTGATATATTTCTATGTTTATTTATATCTTCTTAAAATAAGTCTAGAACATTTTCTATTGTTTTTTTTTTGTAATTGCTGGACACTGTGTTTTATTTTTGACATTTTGAATTTTTTTTCAAAATTTGAAATATTTTTTTCTCAAAATACAAATTTTTTTTATTCGAAATTTTTTTGTTTAAAAAATTCCCCGGGCACTTCAGGTTGTGTCAAATAAAACAAAATATGGATTAAAGAGATGGATGATTTATGGTTCTCAGCAGAAATAAAATGAAAACTTTAAACAAATATTTTTATCCAACTTCACTTTTTCAGATTTTGACAATAAATGATTTTAACAAAGAACCGAGAAGATGTGTTCCCTTGAGTTTTAGATGTGATGGAAGGTATAGTAGAAAGATATATATAACAAGGGAATCAGGGCGCTTCGCGCCCATTTTTTATTTCAACTCTTGATTGCTGCTCAATCTTTCAGCATTTTCTCTTCAATAGCACAAAAATAAAAAGTTTGCGGAATTATAATTTTTTCGTGGATTTTTAAAAAATTGCAAGAAAATTAAAAATGTTTGGAGACAATTTTTGTAATTCTGAGCATCCACAAACCTTCCACGGGGTCATGTGAGATCCCACACAAAATTTGGATCCAATCAGTTCAACCATTCGGACATTTTTCTGTCACAAACAAATAAACAGTAAGACGAGCAAAACAATGTATAGATTTCGACATGGATCACAATAAATTTGAGATATCGGAAAGTATTTCTAATCTCCTTCCTTAACTTCCTTCCTACTCATGAGTCTATCTCATTTCTGCTTTTTTAAAATTCCTAGAAGTCTTTGGATTGCAGAAAAAGGGATCCAATTCTCGAAAAATTGTTTTTCTTTTTAAAGAGAAGAAAGTTAGTTAGCATAAAATGAATAAACTTTCCACTTTTCTTATCATTACCGTTCCTCCTTTCTAGAATCTAGAATCTAGATTTAAAACATCTTTTTCCTGCTTTTTCTTCGAAATTTCTAAAGAAAAGTAAAAGTACAAACAAGAATTTGTTTTATTTTAAGAGAAAATATTTTTGCAACGATGCTAAAACTAAGTTATTGTTGATGAAAATATCAATTGATAAATTAATTGGGTTTTCACTTGTCTCTCTTCTATAGATAAAGAAAACAAGTTTTCGGACATTTTTTAATGGGAAAAAACAGAAAAAGGCAATATCTCAAAAGTCAGACACAGCCTAGCAAATTGAATATTGCAATATACAACATACGTCAGGGTTAAAAGTAATAATTGGACAAAATGTAAAAGAAAACTTAAATCAAAGATGATTTATTTAAGTTTTAATCGAAATTAAGAACATATAAAGGATGAAAATTATAATAAGAATATTTATAAAAGAAATAAATTAATTAGATGGTAAAAAGAAACTAACAAAATTATTTTCGACTGAGCATTTATTATAGAAAATATTATGAGGCAAATAGGCACGAGCCGCATGACTGGTCTAACTATATACTTCATTTGTAATGGATATTTTAGCAAAAACTTCGACAAAAGCAAACTTTTACTGATTCTCTGATAAAAATTTGCAGAATTTAATAAATTCCACAACAGTTTTGTACAAATTCATTCGCATGCAAACATTTCCAATTCTCCTTTGATTTGAAAGTTTACATGAAATAACATTTAATCTTAAAGGGATTGTCAACATAATCTAGCTTGCTCCTTTATTATTTGCCGTTGACGGTTATCATCAATAGGAACGATAAAAAGAAAACATTCAGTCTAGTTTTTTAACATACGATGAGACCTAGAACATTGTGGAATAGGTAGACGACATTAAAGCAATCTTATGTATATTTAATATTGAAATAAGCAAAAAGTTGTACTGCCAGCTTATAATTTAAATCATTTAGTGAAATGGATTTGTTCTTCATGTTCATTGGACTTTTCCAAATCATTACTTGACTCAAACAGTCGTCTTCCTATTTCACAATTATATGGGACTCGCTGTATAGTTTATGAAATTATTATTCAGGCATGACTGTCAGGACGGGTCGGATGAGTTGGATTGTGATTTTAGTTATCTTCGTGTTAACAGACAATTCAAGTAAAATATTTTTTATTTTGATACTTTACAACAAATATCGAGATAAATTTAAAGAATACAAAGTATCATCAATCAAATTTGTAAAGATGTATTTTTGACGAACTTGAGTTGGGAACTTAATATTGTCTAATCATAATCGCAGACGATTGATTTCGATATCCACTGTGGACACTTTTAATTTGAGGATCAATGCTTTATCTCATCATTTCAGATATTTCTCCCCTGATTAAACTTCCTTTAACCCCCGACTGGGTACAATTATCCTGCAGGATATCGAATGAAGATTTAGTTAATCTGAATATTAACTAAATTCTAGATCAGGCATTGATCTCGATATCCACAATACAAAAGTTTTCAGCTTTCAAAGCATTACATAACAATTTGGACGTTTGGAATTTTAAGACTCATATTTGACTTTAATGTTTATTAAGCAAACTTTTGGAATTCCAAAATGATGTTGTAAAGAATTCGTTGAAGTCTGAAGTACGGTAAAATGATGTTGTAAAGAATTCGTTGAAGTCTGAAGTACGGTAAAATGATGTTGTAAATAATTCGTTGAAGTCTGAAGTACTGTAAAATGATTATCTAAACATTGTAAACATTTATTTGATTCTTTGAGAATTGAAATCAATGGAAATCAAACCCTCCAAGAGATTCAGCAATAATTCAAAGGCTCTGTCCTGTGTAAAAAAAATTAGTGTATCACTTCATAAATGAAAATGAATGAATTTTTTTAATTAAACAAAAGTTTGAAAATCTAAGAAAGAAAAGACAAAAATTTGCAATTCTATTTAACGAATACTAAAGTTGTAAAACTATTGAAAATCTTGCTGGATTTCCTCTAATCTCTTACAAGTTTATAAATCAAAACCTAAAATCAGCATTTTATTATAGAAAAAAGTTTTAATCAAACAAATTATGCTTTTACGTTCTTTTGAAAATATAAGCGAATACACTTTGTATTGAAATAAAATCAACATTTTAATTATAAATTAGGTTTTCCTGAGTATTGTGTTCTGTTTATTTACTAGTTTTACAATATACGTCGATCCTTGGTCACATAAAATGAAACACAATTTTGTAGATTTTACAAATCTTGTAAATTGTTTTAAATTGCCACAACTTTAGCAGAAAATGCAACAGGTTAACAACAAAAATTTCTTTCGTTAACGATTTCAAATAATCAATTTTTGCCCCTCATTTATGGGAATCTTCAAAATTGCTAAATAAATGGTAAATATATATTCATGGTTTTATGCTTTGAAAATAGGAAATGGGGGTCAGCCAAAAATTAAGGCTTGGCCGGTTAAAATTTTTTTTAGAGAAGTCTTTTCATATAATGTTATGTTTTAGATAAGAATTTCGACAAAAAACCCGCTATAATACATTGAAAACTCTTAAAATGGGATTTTTCAACACGCTACTCTGACTACAATAAGATTTTGGGGAGCTGCTGGAGGATCTAAATTTTTTATATGGCTGTTAGAAGCTGAGTCGGATTTTTGAATAATTCTAAAGATGATTTTTTATCCTTTTCTCTCTGTTATTCTAACTTGAAAATAATACGTTCATCCTTTCCAAAATGTCGTCTTCATTCCTATTTAACATTTTTATCCACTAAATCACTTATACTCATATAGTTTTACACACAAGTATTTTATCCTAACGTTATCTTTATACTAAACTTCAAAATATTGCTTATTCTCTTTCAGTACAGTGGTTCTCAAAAAACATCTATTCCTTTACCTAATCTTTCAAATCACTCTAACTACCGATATAACAACCCTTATTTTCATCCTAGCTCTCATTGATTCCTAATACCAAATCTTCCAATCCCAACTTCCTCTTTAGTTCATATCCTTTCCAATTCCCAACCTTTTTTACCTACTCCCAATTGGTTCTATCTCATTCATATACCTTATTCCAAAACCAAGCCTAATCCCAATATCTTGAACATTAGTTGATAATCGTTTGGGATCCCAATAGTTTGGATTTTATGTAAAAGTTACGACACTATAAACTATTTATCTCATGCTTTATTTATGACAAATGACAATGGACAAGAAAATATGAATTTTTGAAGTATTAGAAAGAAATAAGCCTGTGCAAAAAAACCAGCCTGTGTGAATTTTTTGCGCAGTATTATGCTGCCTAGCTAAAGGGGTGTTTAGATCCCTTGAAACAAAAGTTATTAATATGTTTTCATGTTTTCACTTTTATATCTTTGTTAAGCCTAAAAGTGTTTATATTGTCAAATATTACTATCTTTAAATTTGCCCTGAATTTGGCAATCTGCAAAAAGCAGGCTAGACACAGTCGCTATAGAACCAGTAAAGAGGAAGGATTCAAGATGTAACTCTACAAAGAAGAAAAGAAATGTTCGACCCGCGTACCACCCTCGCGGTCAAAGCGAGTGCAAAGAACCCTGTATTCTTTATGTGACCAGATCTGATCAATATATTTCTTTAATTTGCAACCACATCGATTCATGAGAGAGAGAAAACATCATATTTCTGGTTAAAGATTAAGAAGTCTTTTATATATTCTACCATCTCAAGCTACCCTCCCCAACTCAACTTCCCAATACTTCCTCGCCAATTCATATCTCTTTTTCTGATACAAATTTTTTTATATATTTAGATTATCCCTAAACCCCTGTGCTTTTAATGTTCTTTTCCTATAAAATATATGTTTTTCTTTCCAAAAAGCTCGCTTTAACAAAGACGACATCTGAATATATTCAAGGATAAATATATGAACGGGAAAAGTAATTATAAATTGAAATCGTTATAAATCAATGCTAGCTACAATTTATACAATGTTTGTAAATGAAAAGATTATCAGAATATATTCATGTTGTCCATTCTCACCATGAAACACAAGACAAATGCATTTTAAGTGGAGTATTGTGACAAAAACCAGTTAGTCCCACCCCCCCCTATTTGATATCCCATGTGGTGGTCATTTTCTCTCCTCCGCGGAGGGATCAAGTATTTGTTCTCAAATTCAAAAGTACCAACATTGGATATCGAGATCATTCGTCCAAGGTTAATGATACTCGATACAGAAGTTTTGACCTTGGATCTAGTTGTACCCAACTGTATACAGTTTAGTTAGCTCACTTAACAGTCTACTAAAGTAACTTTTCTTTCACAACAAAGTTTAGCTTCTGGAAGTTTATATCAAATAATAAAAGTTTAAATAACGGATTTATTCTTCATGAATATTTACTAAAACTAAAAAGTAAAGATATGGAGGAAAAAAGTAGTATTTTATATTTACTTTTCTCTGTACACGTAGCGTGAATTAACGGTATCAATGCATACTCTTCTCCTAAACATCATTTTAGAGCTGTGATTTGTTTACATTTCTCCTAAACATCATTTTATACCTGTGATTTCTTTACATTTCTAGTAACAATCATTTTACAACTGTGGTTTGTTTACATTTCTTCTAGCAATCATTTTATAGCTGTGGTTTGTTTACATTTCTCCTAGCAATCATTTTATAACTGTGGTTTGTAACATTTCTCCTAACATTCATTTTATAGCTGTGATTTGTTTACATTTCTCCTAACAATCATTTTATAGATGTGATTTGTTTACATTTCTAGTAACAATCATTTTACAACTGTGGTTTGTTTACATTTCTCCTAGCAATCATTTTATAACTGTGGTTTGTAACATTTCTCCTAACATTCATTTTACAACTGTGTTTTGTTTACATTTCTACTAGCAATCATTTTATAACTGTGGTTTGTAACATTTCTCCTAACATTCATTTTATAGCTGTGATTTGTTTACATTTCTCCTAACAATCATTTTATAGCTGTGGTTTGTTTACATTTCTAGTAACAATCATTTTAGAGCTGTGGTTTGTTTAAATTTCTCCTAAACATCATTTTATAGTTGTGGTTTGTTACATTTCTCCTAACAATCATTTTATAGCTGTGGTTTGTTTACATTTCTCCCTCCCAACAATCATTTTATACCTGTTGTTTGTTTACATTTCTCCTAAACATTATTTTATAGTTGTGGTTTGTTACACTTTTCCTAACAATCATTTTATAGCTGTGGTTTGTTTACATTTCTACTAAACATCATTTTATAGCTATGGTTTTTACATTTTTCCTAACAACCATTATATAGCTGTAGTTTGTGTACATTTTTCTTAACAATCTTTTATAGCTACAGTTTGTTTACTTTTCTCCTAACAATCATTTTATAGCTGTGGTTTGTTTACATTTCTCCTAACAATAATTTTATAGCTGTGGTTTGTTTACATTTCTCTAACAATCATTTTATAACTGTGGTTTGTTTACATTTCTCCTAACAATCATTTTATACCTGTGGTTTGTTTACATTTCTCCTAACTGTGGTTTGTTTACATTTCTCCTAACAATAATTTTATAGCTGTGGTTTGTTTACATTTCTCTAACAATCATTTTATAACTGTGGTTTGTTTACATTTCTCCTAACAATCATTTTATAGCTGTGGTTTGTTTACATTTCTCCTAACAATAGTTTTATATCTGTGGCTTGTTTACATTTCTCCTAACAATCTTTTATAGCTACAGTTTGTTTACATTTCTCTTAACAATCATCTTGTAGTTGTTGTTTGTTTACATTTCTCCTAACAATCATTTTTTAGTTGTGGTTTGTTTACATTTCTCCTAACAGTCATTTTATAACTGTGGTTTGTTTACATTTCTCCTAACAATCATTTTACAGCTGTGGTTTGTTTACATTTATCCAAACAATAATTTTATAGCTGTGGTTTGTTTACATTTCTCCTAACAATAATTTTATAGCTGTGGTTTGTTTACATTTCTCCTAACAATAATTTTATAGCTGTGGTTTGTTTACATTTCTCCCTCCCAACAATCATTTTATACCTGTGGTTTGTTTACATTTCTCCTAAACATCATTTTATAGTTGTGGTTTGTTACATTTCTCCTAACAATCATTTTATAGCTGTGGTTTGTTTAAATTTCTACTAACAATCATTTTATAGTTATGGTTTGTTTACATTTTTCCTAACAACCATTATATAGCTGTAGTTTCTAACAATCTTTTATAGCTACAGTTTGTTTACATTTCTCTTAACAATCATCTTATAGTTGTTGTTTGTTTACATTTCTCCTAACAATCATTTTATTGTTGTGGTTTGTTTACATTTCTCCATTGTTGTGGTTTGTTTACATTTCTTTTGCTAACATTTCCTGTTTTCTGGTGTTATGTACAATGTACATTCGTCCAATCTGTAGAAGCCTATTTTAGCTGAAACACGTTAAGTTGGAGTTATTTTATCAATCTAATTTAATCTAACTAAACCCATTTTGTTGTTTGCAGGATTCTACTGCAAGATTCAAGATTCTAATTCAAATCAATTTCAGTTCAAGTTAAGAAAAGAAAATAAAACCATTAATATCTTCGAGAATAAGTCTTTCTATTGTAAAATGAAAACCTTTGGTTTGTTAAAGAATAAATAATATTATTATTAAATTATATTTTCTATTCAGATGTTATGTTGGAAGCGACAATAATTTTGTAGTAACTGATTGTATTCATTCAGACTTAAGTAATAGGTATACTAACACATTCTTATACGTCTTATTCGCTTTTTACTTCTAAAATTTAGAAACCAAAAAAACATATTTAAATTACAAACTATTGAATATTGCTGCAAAAATGCATGAAAGTTTCAGTTTGAAATTCCGTTTTATAAGTTCTGAAAAGTATGCAAATTCAGTTTATCAATGTATAGGATGTGAGAAATCATTCCTTGAATGTATAGAATAAATTTTCCTCGATACTTTTCTACACTGATATTTGTTTAGGGTCTCTGATATTGATATATTCTATAAAATATACTACATGATATTTGTTTAGGGTCTCTGATATGGATATATTCTATAAAATATACTACATTATATTTGTTTAGGGTCTCTGATATGGATATATTCAATAAAATATACTACATGATATTTGTTTAGGGTCTCTGATATAGATATATTCTATAAAATATACTACATGATATTTGTTTAGGGTCTCTGATATGGTTATATTCTATAAAATATACTACGTGATATTTGTTTAGGGTCTCTGATATAGATATACTCTATAAAATATACTACATGATATTTGTTTAGGGTCTCTGGTATTGATATATTATATAAAATGACGGGAGGATTTTTGGTAATGTCAATTTGGTAATGACAATTTGGTAGTGATAATTTGGTAATGACAATTTGGTAAGGTGACAATTTAGTAACGACAATTTGGTAAGCTCACAAAAGTGACAATTTGGTAATGACAAATTGGTAACTACAAAGAAGTGACAATTTGGTAATGACAAATTGGTAACGTCATAAAAGTGACAATTTGGTAATGACAATTTGGTAAGCTCACAAAAGTGACAATTTGGTAATGACAATATGGTAACTACAAAAAAGTGACAATTTGGTAATAACATTTTGGTAACTACAAAAAAGTGACAATTTGTTGATAAAAGTTAAATTTAATTCAATTTAATGTTTAATAATTCGCTGTTTATGCTGTTTCTCACTTTATTTAGGGTTAGGTTAGGTTAAGACAATTTCTGGGCCGAGCGCTGCGGCTAGGATGGGCTAGGGGCCGAGTGCTGCAGCCTATTAAATGTTAAATAATGTGCTGTCTCTCTCAATATTTTGGGTTAGGTTAGGTTAGGTTAAGACAATTTATGGGCCGAGAGCTGCGGCTAGGGTGGGCTAGGTGGCCGAGTGCTGCGGGCTATTAAATGTTAAATAATGTGCTGTTTTTCACATTTTTTTTGGGTTAGGTTAGGTAAAGACAATTTCTGGGCCGAGCGCTGCGGCTGGGATGGGCTAGGGGCCAAGCACTGCATCCTCTTAAATGTTAAATGTTGATTACAAAAGGGACAGTTTGGCAACTACATATAAAAAGTAACATTAATAACTTCCTAACATTGACATGCATAAAGTCCGTTCTTGTTGTAGTATTTAAATCCTTCTGAATCTTGTAACATTTCCCCTAGAAAGGGTGATGAATAAGTAATTCATGATCCAAGTCTATTCTTCTTGCAGTATATGACACAAGTGCAGGTTGAAACGTTGTTTTTAGAAAATATTGCGAATTTTACAATTATTTTTGGCGCATTTCTTTTGTGCAGAAATAAAAGATTCCTAGAATCAATTATCTTCAATTGAATATAAAACTAAAAATTAAACAATTTTACATAATGGCACTTTTATTTCGTTTACCAAATTGTCACTTTTATGACATTACCAAATTTGTATTACCAAATTGTCACTTTTTTGTTGTTACTAATTTGTCATTACCAAATTGTCACTTTTGTGAGCTTACCAAATTGTCACTTTTTGTGAGCTTACCAAATTGTTACTTTTGTGAGCTTACCAAATTGTCATTACCAAATTGTCACTTTTTTGTTGTTACCCAATTGTCATTACCAAATTGTCACTTTTGTGAGCTTACCAAATTGTCATTACCAAATTGTCGTTACCAAATTGTCACCTTACCAAATTGTCATTACCAAATTGTCATTACCAAATTGTCATTACCAAATTGACATTACCAAAAATCCGCCCATCATATAAAATATACTAAATGATATTTGTTTAGGGTCTCTGATATAGATATATTCTATACAATATACTACATGATATTTGTTTAGGGTCTCTGATATGGATATATTCAATAAAATATACTAAATGATATTTGTTTAGGGTCTCTGATATAGATATATTCAATAAAATATACTACATGATATTTGTTTAGGGTCTCTGATATAGATATATTCTATAAATATACTACATGATATTTTTTAGGACTCTCTGATATAGATATATTCTATACAATATACTACATGATATTTGTTTAGGGTCTCTGATATAGATATATTCTATAAAATATACTACATGGCTGCATCGTAAGTATTTATTCAGTAAACTCCCATAAGGTTTGATTATTTTGTTTAATAAAATAATTTGCTCGTTTGTTTGGATTTTAGGGTTGAAATCATTTATGTTAAAAATTTAACTCCTTCTATTGAAGAGCTTTTAAGAAGATTAAAGATATCGTGAATTTCTCTTACAATTTTTTTTTCTGATACGTGTGCGTTGAATTAACACTAGAGGAGCTACGAGGTCACAACTTCACATCAGTAATGTTTCACGACATTGTCCTTCTCCTTCTTTATAGTTCGCAGTGCGAGACTTTACAAGATATATATATATATATATATATAACTCTTGTCATTATAATATATTTTTTAGCCTGTCTGTATCGGAAAGCATGGAATGGGCCTGCTCTAAGGAATATTAAAATTTTCAAAAAGATATAATAAAACTTTTTCATTGTTTATTGAACTGCTTATTCTTTTAGAAATAGTCTTCATCATTCAAACTTGGAAAAAAAGAAAAATATTTTCATTTTTTATCAATTTAGAACAATGTTCAAGAGGCGGCATAAAAGGGGGGTAGGGGGGACGTCCTCCACCCTGGAAAACTGAGGAGACGTGCTCCCCCCCCCCCTCTTGGAAAAATTAGAAGACACACATAGCCCTTTGATTTTGATTTTTAAGAATAGATTCAAAAAAATTTAATTAATCAATTATATATTACCTTCCTCCTGGAAAATATCACATTCCGCCCCTGCAATATTCTAAAAGATCTAAAACAATCTAAAAACTTTAATTTTTTCATTATCAATAACAAAAGTTATTCTAAATCTTCATCGACTTGCCCCCCCCCCCAAAAAAAAAGTTTTATTAATTAAACTTTTAAAAAGTAGTTTCAAAGTATTTTTGCCCCACACTGTTTTAGATCTAGAAGTTGGTGTGGTTTCAGAAGGATACAAAATGGTTTCAGAAGGATACAAAATGTTTCATAAAATCGGTTCTATTTTTCCTCAATGATTTTATATTGGAAGTAATAAAGAAAAATGTAAGAACTGGAAAATAATGAAAATTATCTCCCCGATACTGCTCTTGTTAAAACTCCTGGTAATGCATCCGATTTATTACAACTCTTATCTTAATGAAGAAAGAAAATGTAACCGTTGATGGAGACGAAAAGTACTTCATTTCCTTTTAAAGTTTAATGCTTTAATTCCCTTAAGGTATTTGAGAATATATAACATCATACATAAAGAAACCTGACATGTAACATCTTCTAAGAAACTTACATAATACATTGAAAACCATTAGTTCAAAAACGAAGTTTTACCAAGTCGAAACTTTGTAAATCCTTTTATTGAAAATCTAGAATTTTATTCTAAAGAATGTAGAATTCTCTTTAAAGTATTTAAAATTCTTTTGTTTGAAAAACTACTATTGTTTCTTAAGAACTGCCATATCAATAATTTAGGAATAAAGAAAGGATAAAATAGAATAATATTCAAGGAAGATGGAGTTTTTAGAATCTAGGATTATATTTGGAGAATTTTAGACTCTTTATGAAGGATTCAGCATTCTTCATAAATAATAAAAGATTTTCTTTATTCTATTTTGAAAATAAATGAATCTAGCTATAATAAAAATCAAAGAGTTTTTGTTAAAAATTAAGGGCTCTATGTTAAAAATCAAGAATTTGGCATTTAATAAAGAAAATAATGATTAAAGAAGAACAGAGAATCGTTTTTTAAAAATCTAGGATTACATTCGAAAAACCTATTGTATAGTTAGATTTTTTTGAATTCTTTTCAAAGATTAAAAATTTTCTACCCAGAATATAGAACTCTTTCTGGAACAACGCGTGCTTTGTTCGACTTACAAAATTTGGATTTTATTATTGAAATGTCAGTTTCTGAAGCACTTGCAGGATTTAAGCTTTAGATATAAACAATCATGTGTTAAATTCGAAACTTAATTATTACTTTGAGAAAATTGTATAAACTTGTCCAGTTTATCTATTCCAACGGAACAGTGATGAGAGCTTGTGAAAAGACGTACACAGGTTGTATCAAGGGTGTAATTCAAGGAAAGTTAATTGCGGTCGTTTATACTCTAAGTACATATTGAAACCAGTTCTCTTTGGGCGGAATTTGTAAACAAGAATAGATGCATCAGTGTTCGTTTAGTATCCGAGGAGGTTAAAAGCATTAAATTTGATAACTTTGATAATTCACATTATAGTTTCTTATGACCAGAATATTTCATTGATTTTTTTTATGTGAAAGATGGATCCCATGTCAGGCTGTAACATCCGTCGTGTGTTTACATTATCGCTCAGAGACAGTACACTGCAGTACAAAAGATGCGTACACATCTGAAATAACTTTCCTTGCATTACATCCTTGGGTTGTATAGACTTTTCTGTTAACAAAGAAAATGAATCTTTGTCACAAACTCTAATTTGCTAAGCACTATATGTTTGCAACCATATGTCATAGACCTTAGATATTATAAAGTTTGAATTCTGTTAGATAAAAAATCTCAATTTAAAAAGTTTACACCACCAGGTTGCAAAAAATAGGGATAACAAATTTGAATTTGAGCGTTTAAATGTTAACTTTAAAGTTACCATTTGTTAAACTCTTTTTTTTGCGAATTTTTCTGTGTGCATTGTGCATTTAAAGAAATGAAAATGTCACCATCTTTCCTTTTCCATAAACCTTCCCTTATTTAACAAATTTGGGCCCGAACGTTTAAACCGTTTTGACGTTTATTAAATACTGCCAGAAAGACAGACACCAAGAAAAGCAAAGTTTATATTTAGATGCTTCAATTTCATTACAGTTTTTAAAGAATATTATTTTCTTTAATCAGGAGGAGAAAAGTTTTCAATCTGCCATTGGACTTCAATCGAAGGTAAATTTTTAATTTTTTATTCTGACAATAGTTTATTTTTTATTCTGACAATAGTTTTTTTTTTATATTTTATTCTGACAATAGTTTATTTTTTATTCTGAAAATAGTTTATTTTTTATTCGGACAATAGTTTATTTTTTATTCTGACCATAGATTACTTTTTATTCTGACAATAGTTTATTTTTTATTCTGACAATAGTTTATTTTTTTATTCTGACAATAGTTTATTTTTTATTCTGACAATAGTTTATTTTTTATCCTGACAATAGTTTACTTTTTATTCTGACAATAGTTTATTTTTTATTTTTTATTCTGACAATAGTTTATTTTTTATTCTGACAATAGTTTACTTTTTATTCTGACAATAGTTTACTTTTTATTCTGACAATAGTTTTCTTTTTATTCTGACAATACTTTATTTGTTTTAAAAAAATTCAAGAGTAAAGTTAAAGTTTGGTTTAATGAAAACAACACAAAATTCAGAATTGAGAATCGTAATTTATAAAAAAAACTAGAACAGAGCATCTTGGATAAAATCTGGCCTTCGTTATCTAGCACCAGCTGATCAAAATAAGTGCTCTCAAGTCTCTGGTGCATTCCTCAAATACAGATTCACTTTAAAAAGTAGCACATTCCATTTAGAAATTTCGAATCAATCCATTCTTAAAAAGTTTTCTTGTAACTATATTTTTCTAAAATATTGTATATTTTCAGGTTCTCCGTTGAAATGTATGTGCTCAAAACAGCTCTGTAATTCGTCTCCTATATGTAAACATTTGTTTATTGTTTACTTGCTTTTCTCAATTAACATCTTTATTAAGCAAATAGAACCTTAAAATTTCAGATTTTTGGGACATTTTGGTTATTTAGATATGCAAATATTTATATTTGCAAATATTTATATTTGCAAATATTTAGATATGCAAATATTTAGATATGCAAATATTTAAATATCCAAATGAATGCATTTGTAGTAATTTTTCTATCCAATAATGGAATAATTAATTCTATCTGAAAATGTTCAAATCTTAAAACTATAACTCTTGCTCATTAAAACTTTGATATTACTTCCATATCTATTTATATTGTAAATTGAAAATCAATTAAAAAAATTCAATAGCAAATTTTGGCCGAGTGTACTATCATACTATGTATTTAATTTAATTTTACATCATCAAACCTTTGCAGATTAGATTACTGTATATACTTGTTTATTGCAAAATAATTTTTATCTTTATCCTTAAGTAACAAAATCGAACTCACTGATTATTTAAAAGTTTAAATGTGTGTTTTTTATCATACAATGAATGAAAAATTAATGAAATAAAAACAAACCATGGATAATTTTTATACGGAAATATTATTTCTTCCTGTTCAAATAACAAAAGAATATAGCTAGATAATACAGCTGTTTAAATGCTATATACTGAAATACATAACGATGTGAGACCATACAAAATTCAGATAAAGGGGTTGGAGGAAATCAAAATCCCTAGAGATTAATACTAAAGATTAGAAACATTAGAGCAAGATGGATAAATTAATACAATGTTAAAATGATTGGTCTACCTCGTCCAGCACTTTTTCAGAACGTAATCTCTCCGGTCTTCACTTCGGGATATTTTGACTTCATGAGACTCATTTAATTTCGGTTCGATCTGTTTTCCCATCTTAGCTTTTCTGATATCTCGTTTTTAGCTTTTGAGGTTGTCAAAACTTGACTGAAAAACATGCATTTAGAGTTGTATTTAATCCTTCATTTTATTAATTTAAACTCAAAAGAATTGAGTCTTTGCCACAAACTAAAATCTTCTAATCCCTATATATCTGCAATCTGATAGTGATATGATTTTTGATATTTCAAACTTAGATTATTTGATCTAATTAATTTCATAGTTTGAAACATCTAAGCTTTATGACGTTCGGTTGCAAAGATAAAGGGCTTAGAAGTTCAATTCCTTTACCTTCTTTTAAAAATTTTATGATAACTTGTTTTTTTTGATATTTAGTAGGATAAAAAAGATGTTAGAGAACCGATGAAGATATATTATAAATGGAAAGATATAAATAATTGATGAAAGACGAGATAGAAGTAATTGGTTTGTTATATGGGCACAGTGGGACTATACCTCAACTCAACACACCAAGGAAAATAATTGTTAAATTCTAAAACAGTCGTGGGAGATTAAAACTTATTATATCATAACATCAAGTAAGTTAAACAAAGAACATTTGTATGTAAAATCATCACTCACTGTCACAACATAATTATCTTTTTTGCGTATCTTATAGATCAGATTTTCTCTCTTCACAAATTGTTGGCTCATTGTCATTCCATTGTATCCCCCCCCCCAGCAATAAAGTACACTTTCTGCATACAGTTCGTATAAGAGGGGTTTCTGGTGTATCTTCCTTACTACGGAGCTAGATTCTCTGAATTACAGGATAATTTTGTGTTGAGCTTTTACTATTAAATTTTAATAATACAGAACAGGACCAAAGGTTCTGAACAAATGGGTGTAACTCTAGTTTTCCTGTCCAAATATGTTTGCTTAATGGGGACCAGAATTGTTAATAGTTAGAAGTAGAGGAAGTTTGAAATATTAAAGGTTTACACCATATGGTTGCAGAGATTTAGGAATAGGAAAATTAGATTTTAGACGTGTTTTTAGTTTCTTTCAATTTAGATTGATAATAGAAAAGATAACGAATAAATTTTACTGTAATTCAATTTTTTGTTGCTCTCTTTATGTACAAAGTTAACGGGATGAGTGGAATTTACACTCCGTCCCCCTGCTCTACCCTTCTTTAACTTTTGAACAATTAACAACGCGAGGGGTTTCAAAATTGGATGGTTTACACTAAAAAGGTACAAGACATCTTGTTTTATTTTAATAGAAGCCCAACTGTTTATATACATATAGAGGTACATTTGATTCTAAACTCTACCAAGTTTCTATTTGCAAAAATAAAATATAAAGCGTCTGATTTATCTTGCATGTTAAGTGATTGTTGTGTATAATAGTTGTAATTGAATATATTAATGATTTATCTGCAATATTTCTTAAAACCGCAAAATTGCGTAAACATATATGGCTGCTCTAAATTCTGTTCATATTCCAAGATTTGAGTGGTTCCTTATCTCCCCAATCAACTCTCTTGAGCCTAGAATTCTTCTCTTCTCCTTGAGACTGTGGTTTAACACTACGCCTCCAACCAGTCATCTCAGCAGTATATTGTCCCAGTCCTCGTCTACCATAATTCTTCTCTTTGTGTCCTGTAGTTCCTAGAGTATCTTCAGTTCTAGAAGAGTTTATATTCTCTTTGTCTAACTCCGCGTCCAGGAACCCGCGAGAATAATTACGGCTTGTTCTACCTTTCCCAGTCTTCTCTTTTTCATGAATATTTGTAGAACATGGTTCCTCGGATTCATAAACCTTCACCGATCCTGCACCTTGCTGTTCCCCTGTCCTCCGAATCTTTGACTAAATTGAAATATGAAAATTATATTAATATGGAATTCATTTGCTTTAATTATTTAATTATAAAAGTGTACTAAGTGTACCTGAGGAGGACGAATTTGTGGGGAGCTAGGATTTATCTTAACTAAAGCGTGTAAAGCTCGTTTTCCAGGTGTACTGTCCCAAAACTGATTCCGAGATATATCTTCTAGTCTATATAATACGAAGTGATTAAAAAATCAAAATTAACTTTTACTTTATAAAAACAAATTAAAATCACAACTATGTATATTGTATATTGTATACCTCTCTGATGGTTTAAATAAAGGTTCCTTGACATGAACAGGATGAAGTGTTGGAACATTAGAAGTCCTGGTATGTTCCATCTCTCTTCTAAGAATATTAAAGCATCCTGCTGTCTTGCCGAACCAACCTTTATCCGACCTAAATTCATAAACTATTATTTCTAAAGTGAACACGTAAGCTTATTTAAATCAAAATATTTATTTAAACTCTGAATATCTGACCTGATATGGCTTAGAACCTGTTGAGAAGAAACCTTTGTGAGGGTTAGTACTAGTTTACACTTCTTAGTAACTATTTGAGTCTCCTCCTCCGAAAGAGTTAGCTCTTGAGCCTCTTGAAGCGGGTTCAATCCATTATCTGTGATCCATGGATCCGCCAGGATTCCTTCAACATCTATTCTCTTCTCAGGGTTTACTCTCAGCATCTTCTGTAGCAATATTTTAAGTTCTAGCGAGCAATGTGAGAGCTTCAGCCTGTGTCTACTACCTAAACCTAGCTTTATGATTTTGACCAGAGCTGAAATATGACCCTTTACTCCAGGGTTAACATCAAAAGGAAGCTGAGCTGTCAACATACAATAAAGAATTATACCAGCGGACCAAACATCAATCTACAATAATATTCTTATTTAGATAAAATATATGGATTACCATAAGAGTGGAATATAAACATTCCATTTGGATAATCAAACTATTGAGCCTAAATTAATCTTCTGAACTTAAATATTAAAATGTTGTTTTATAGAAATTGTTCAAACCTTTTGGTCATAAACAGCCTTATCGAATAGCTCCGGAGCAGCATACTCAGGGGATCCACAGTAAGTATTTAGCTTGTTTTCTAGACTCCAGAAGTTGCTAAGACCAAAATCAGCTATCACCAGATTAGATAGATCCTTACTCAGGAGGAGGTTTTCCAACTTAAGATCTCTGTGCACTATGCCCTTAAGATATTTATTTGTATGCACATTGCACAATTAACAAAAATTACAAAATTTTCTCAAAAAAATGCTTCATCCCGACATTAAAACATTTTTTGCATTTAAAATAGGTAAATTATCTTTCTTGGATAATATATATACAAAGTATTTATACTTACATAAATGTAAATACAATTTCCTTTTTAGAATTTTTTGTAAAGTTCATTCGAACTGTATTCATGGATCCTTTTAAACTATTTATAGAGATAGGACTAGATGAGATTCAATTTAAAAAGATCCAGGAATTCATACCTTTCCATGAATGTAGCCTAAACCAGTGATTAGCTGACCGAAGAATCTCCTTGCAGTATTTTCATCAATTTTCCCATTATTCTGTATCATATCACATAGGGATCCTCCTGGTAAATATTCCATAATAAGGCAATAGAATCCCTCACACCGAGCAACCTCGAACAATCTCACTACGTTGGTGTGTGTTAGAGTTGAGAGTATTTTAGCTTCTCTCTCCAGGTTTCTAGAAACATAAGGATCTTTTATTGTCGAAAGGTTGATAATCTTTATTGCTACATTTTTCTCCAAAACTCTGTGCCGAGCAATCTTCACCTTCGAGAAGGAACCTTCCCCAATGGTCAACGATGATACCTCATAATTTCCGATTGCGGCTAACCTCTGATTGGCAGCCATGCCGGCTAGAATGGTGTGAACTAATTTAGTTTGGTGTATTTTTCAAATTGTTTTCGCGGATTTTCTCTTTTCTATCTAAAGGTTTTATCAAACTCAGAAACTGAAAAAATGACTCTCCTTTACTCAACACTGAAAAATAATAAATTTTCAGTTTTTAAATTTTGAAAAGAAAACTAGAAATGATACAGTCGTTCAAGATAATTGTATTGTGTATCCCACAAACCCCGAAAAAAGATATTAGAAAAAAATTAATTATATAAAAAATTGGGAATAAACTTTTTCTATATCAATGTTAACATTAGATCATTCAAGAATCGATTTATCTTGCTTAGAAATAGTTTTATTTCCACTCTCGTCAGCAAAAAGAAAAAATAAGATTGGAATTGCAATCATGTGAAGTATCACTTTGTAAAGGCGAAAATAAATTGAAAAAAATTTCGTTATCGAGTGTTTACATTTTCGATATTGAACGAGGAATATCAAAAATAGCCTGGAAACAAAAATACTGACTCTAAAACAAGGAATGGATGAAAGATTTACAAGAATAAACGGAATGTATGTAAATCTTTACTGAAAATACTTTTTCCGATAGTATAAATATAAATATTATTCACATGTTTTAAAGTGTAATTATAAAGCAAAATATGGTGCATTGCATGCAGAATAGTGATCAGCGAAGAAAGCAAGACTAGGTAAATTTTATTATAAAATTTTGCATAGAATCAGAAAAGGAATGAAGGTTGAAGGTTGAAGTAAGAACAATGTATATCTAGACCTGGGGGTATTGTGTTGACCGGAAGATAGTCAGTAATCCCCCGCAGGTCACACCAACACCATACAGTGTTTATAGTATAGATGCTATCATGCTTGATACTTTAGAACAGATGATAGATCTGGATAGTGGATACTATGTAGATATGTACAATATATGTATATGTTCCTATACATAATACATATCTACAAATACTTGATAGTAGATAATAGAAACTAGAAACTAAACACAAAGTGAATACTTGATAGTAGATAATAGAAACTAGATACTAAACACAAAGTGAATACTTGATAGTAGATAATAGAAACTAGATACTAAACAAAAAGTGAATACTTGATAGTAGATAATAGAAACTAGATACTAAACACAAAGTGAATACTTGATAGTAGATAATAGAAACTAGAAACTAAACACAAAGTGAATACTTGATAGTAGATAATAGAAACTAGATACTAAACACAAAGTGAATACTTGCTAAAAACTAAGAATACATATAAGATATACAGATACTAGATAAACATACGAAACTAAATACTAATAAAGTATAACAAAAAATAAAGAATTACATACTTGACCTTTTGTATATGTTTTTTTTTATATTTATTTTCGTAGCGATTTATTTTCTACAGATATATCTGCGTTATCTATGTATGTTTAAAATTACTATATACTTTTTATACATTTAAAATCACGCTTTCATTGTTTTCGACCCTATCTAAAAAGTTTTAATAGAATCGAGATAATCAAAAATTAATTTTTTAGGACATTTTCATATTTCACATTACGTTTGATAACGTTTTTGCTACGTAAGGACAAATCAAGTTATCTAAATTTTAGAGAAATACTATTAAAATTGTTGCAGTTGGCTCAGATTTACTAACAATTTTTAACTGAACTTTGTTGTATTGTGTATTCCTGGGATAGATACTAGACATTTGACAATCTATCTAAAGAATAAAACAAGACATTCATACATATGATGCATATAGGCGGCCAAACGGCCTGGACCGTTTGGGCTGATTTTTTTTGTGAACACTCATGGGTGGCTCCCGTGTTATAGACTAAAAAGTAATAAAAAAAATTCAAATTTTTAATTTTATTCTTCAAATTTTTAGTTTTTTAAAATTTTTAATCAGTTTTTCAACGGACAACGCCGGGCCCTCCAGCTAGTATGAAATACTACAAGATATTTTACAATCTGAATACTAGATACTATACTATACATACACCGTTTAGACAGTTGATATCAAATACCTGATATTTTACAATCTTAATACTAGATACTATACTATACATACACCGTCTAGACAGTTGATATCAAATACCTGATATGTAAAGTTGCATACTAGCATAACTACGAAGAAACTGGCCACACAGTGCTTAAATTTTGAAAAAATTCAATTTCCTTCCCCTAACTATACATATACAAACATGTAAATAAATTTCTACCATTACTTTGTATAAAATTTAGATTCTACAGACATTCATTAAACACTGTACAGAGCTAAGTAAAAAGGGAAAAAAGAAAAAAGTTGTTTTTACTTAAAACAGAAACCCACCAACATTTAAAATATTCTTTTTAGGATATTTTATGCATCTTGTTTAGCAAAATATTACACAATAAATCTTCTACGGGGATTTTCATTTTATCCTAATTCATCAACAAATCTGTGTATTTCTAAAAATTTCATTTTTAAAATCCAAATTTTAAGGGCAATTTAAATCTTAAAAATGTTTCTTTAATAAATATCAAATATCTGAACTAGGAATTTTCTCACGATACACAACGGCAATCAAAACCGCCAAAAACGTTCCGTTTCGAACACTTGCCACAAACTTTACTTTTCTAAACATTGAATCTTTGCAACCTATAGTGATCATTTGATATTTCAAACTGTAATGTAAATAAAGATTAAAATATCAAATATCTAGGGATTATAAAACAAGGGAATTCAATTCCTTTTATTTAGTAAAACAATGTATCTTTAAAGCATGTAATGAATATTGTACATCACTAATTTATCTTTTTTTTAAACCTAATATTTAGATTTTTCACAACTGTCCAAGGAGTCGTAAAAAACTGTTTAGTATAATTTTGCCTTAATTCCTAGTTGCTATAAATATGCTGATGAAAGAGTTCAAAGCAACGAAGAATAGTTTTTTCATCAAATTAAAGGGCAGAAAACATGTATTCAAAATAAAGAAAATGTGTCCAGTTACTAACTCTATATACACCTTAATCAAATTGATGACCAATTTACAAAACAAGTTTTATATAGAGCAACAAACAAACAAAACAAAAATAAAAGAAAGTGCATTTAGTTTTTAAAAAAAATAGGGAAGGAATTGAGTCTTTGCCACAAACTCTGATTTTTTTATTCCTATACCTTTGCAGCCCAATGCCTTAGATCTTTCAATATATGAATTCTGTTAGATCAAATAATCTAAGTTTGAAATATCAAAAGTTTACACCATATCCGGTGGAAAAAAATATAGAGATTAGAAAATTTGAGTTTGTGTCAAAAATTAATTTCCTTTCTGGATATTGTCAACGATGCTTTAAATATATTTCAATTAAAAAGTCAGTTATAACTGGCGTAGAGAGTTATTTAAGTATTTTCATTTGAAGTACCGGACGATCTTTTAAGTAGAGCTAAAGCAAATTGTACAGTTTGTATTTTGACCTGTAAGACGGTAGAACGTGACGGTATACCAATATGTCACCTACGTCTACTGCCCCTTTAGGCAGAATAAATTTTGCTAAACTGTTGAAATAAAAGAAAGGAAACAATCTGCTGAAGGACAAGAGAATTTCGCAGCAGATACTTCAAACTTTTCTAAACCTTTATTTATAAACTTTCTTTCTATTCTCTTTTCCCTAATCTTTATTCATGCCTATGTTGTTTCAGTTTTCATCCAGTATTTATTCGTATTTGATAAAAGTTAGATAAAACTTTTCTACATAACTTGATCTTTATACAGTTTTTAATTTTCATGACCTTACCTTGAAATTCCTGATCACAAATTCCTCTTTATTTAGCCCCCCCCCCCTTTACCCCCCTGTTTCCCGTCAAAGTCAGGGTTAAGTATTGAATGTTAAAGAGATAAGTAGATAGATATTTACAGCTTTAAACGTTGAGATATTCCAACTATTCAACAAAACTTTCTTTTCACAGATACTGGAGATATGCATAGTTAGGTAGGAAAACAGATACTGGAGATATGCATAGTTAGGCAGGAAAACAGATACTGCAGATATGCATAGTTAGGCAGGAAAACAGGTACTGGAGATATGCATAATTAGGTAAAAAAAACAGATACTGGAGATATGCATAGTTAGGCAGGAAAACAGATACTGCAGATATGCATAGTTAGGCAGGAAAACAGGTACTGGAGATATGCATAGATAGGTAGGAAAATAGATACTGGAGATATGCATAGATAGGTAGGAAAATAGATACTGGAGATATGCATAGTTAGGTAGAAAACAGANCTGGAGATATACATTGTTGGGGAATAGAACAGATACTGGAGATATACATAGTTAGGGAATAGAACAGATACTGGAGATATACATAGTTAGGGAATAGAACAGATACTGGAGATATACATTGTTGGGGAATAGAACAGATATTGGAGATATACATTGTTAGGGAAGATAACAGATACTGTAGATTTGCGTATTGTGATGTTTATCTATTTACTCAACTTTTCTACAGAAAGAAAAAAGAAAAATGTTTTTGTTTCTTGCTTTATTTGTCAAGTTTGGGTATATATTTCACCACTCTGCACAAAACTGAAAAAAATACATTAAAACTGAAAAACTGAAAGAAGTTAGAGAAACGTTTAGGGCTTAGAATTCAGACTAACACTGAAATAGTCTAAAAACTAGTTTAGTTATGCGTACAAAAACTAGTTTAGTTATGCGTACAAAAACTAGTTAAGTGATGCGTACAAAAACTAGTTAAGTGATGCGTACAAAAACTAGTTTAGTGATGCGTACAAAAACTAGTTAAGTGATGCGTACAAAAACTTTAAAAGATAATCCTTTAAAATATGAATATTTGTTTAAATCTGTTACAGAATATTATTGCACCCTCCCCACCTTTCCCCCAATCACTCCCTCCCTGCTCTATTTGTCCCTACCTCCACATCCGCCCCTACCTATAACAAGACATAAAACAAGACATTCTTTTATGTTCCCTATAGCCGGCCAAACGGCTGGACCGAATGGGCTGACATTTTCGATTTCTTCTTCAAATTTTTAATTTTTTTATTTCTTATTTATTTTTTTCCACAGGCAACGCCTGGCACTTCAGTGGATACAAAACGCCCAAAAAAAGGTCCAAAGCAGAACACCCAAGATTTCCAAAGTTACGAAAAGCCCAAAGATACAAAATGTCCAAAGTGATAAAATATCCAAAATTTTCTAAAAATGTCAAAATAATCAAATGTTTAATTATCAATTAATTAGTTAGTAAGAATTTAACCCACGACTAACATAAGATATAATTACAAAGAAAATAATTACAAAATATATAATAACAAAACATTTTATTACATATGATATAATTAACGTAACACAAGATATGAAGTACACAAGATTTAAGTTACAAAAGATATAATTACACAATCTATAGAAAGGCAAATGTTTAAAAATATATGAAATGTTTCTTTAGCTCAGATTCCATTGTATCGAAACACAACTATCTTAAACTAACCTATCTCTAAAATAGTACAATTTCTTGTTCGAATGAACATAAAAATAGTTCCACTAAACTCAAAAATAGTTCAAATGTATGCATTATTTCAGCGTTAGATTAGGTTCAGACAATTTCTGGGCCAAGCACTGCGGCTACGACAGGCTAGGGGGCAGAGCGCTTCGGCTGTTAGTTCAAATGAACATAAACATAAAATGAGCCTAAAAATTACAACTATGATTATTTTTTTAACCTGGGACGTTTCGTAATTTTGGACATTTTGTAGCTTTGGACGTTTTGTAAATTTGGTTGTTTTGTTATCTAGGGTATTTTGTTTTTGGGCGATATGTAACATTGGGCATTTTTGTTTTTGGGTGATATATAATTTTGGGTGTTTTGTTATTGGACATTTTGTTTTTGGGTGTTTTTAATCCACTTCCATCCCCCTTCCCCTCTCCCCTCGGCCTACCATCCCTTCATATACCCCCTCCCCATCCCTCCCATTCCCTCCCTTTCCCTCCCCTCCCCTCCCCTTCCCTCCCCTTCCCTCCTCTTCCCTCCCCCTACTGCTTTCTATAAAGATATTTCTACTAGACACACTCTGTCAAGTCACGACCAGAAACAATTGAGAAAAACGCTTTTGAAAATATTTACATATTTCCGGCTTTAATATTAACTTTGTGAGACTGTTATTTAAGATAAAAAGCTATAAAAATGCATGTGTTATAGAAAGTCACAATTTTCTGAAATATTGACAGAACCGTTAAATCCACGTGAAATATATCTATAATTATTATATAAAAACTGTAATTTTAGAATTCCTATATATTTGCAGAACTTAATGACGTGTAGATTTATAATATTTCAAACTTTGACTATTTAAATTAAGTTAATGTTTTGAAATATCAAAGTTCTACGTCTTCAGGTTGCAATGATAAAATGATTTTAACATAAAAGTTGGAAGCAAGTTTTCAGTTCCTGGGAATGAAGTCAATATCAGATGTAAATGCTTCCTGAAATGTATTGCATAATAATTTGATAATGTATTGTAAAATCTAATGTAAAATGTATTGATTTTGTTTTATAAAATGTAATGTATTGTACATTGCGGCATACGTGTCGAACAATGTACTTTAGAATGTATTGTATAATGTATATCAAAATGTTTCGTAAAAAAATCTTAATACATAATTAACAATAGTTCCTTAAACAGATTTCTTCCAAAATTATATTTAGCATTTAATTTGAATTTAGAATAAACATATTTATGACACCCGCCTCACCCTCCTCTCCGAATTCCTCTGTTTTTATAAATCTCAGGCTTAATTAGAATATATATCTCTCCAAACTTCTTATTCAATTAAGTTAGGTCGTTAACTTCTTCTATTTCAGTATTAAACCTTTGTTTTGTCTTTATTCAGTAAACAACGACACGGCTAAACCGATCGGGCAAATATATTTTAAGAATATCTATATAATATACATTCGTATATATATGTATATGTTGTCCATAGCAGGCCAAACGACTGGACCGATTGGGCTGAAATTTTTTGTGGACACTCATGGGTGGTCGGGGTTGTGTTATAGGCCCTGCAGCTAGTATCATATAAAAATATAAATATGAATATTTATAAATAGTAAAATTTTCTAAATTTATTTTATGAAAGTTTACGAATATTTGTAAGGAAAATGTTCGCATCTTTTTTATCTTTCAGCTATTTGTATTTTACTAGACTTTTAGACTTTTAGGGCTCTTGGCGCCCAAATTCTATTTCAACTTTTAATTGTGGCTTGTGAGCATCTTCTCTTTATACAGTTTAAAGCAAAACAAAAAAGTTTGTGGATTTAATAAGATTTTTTCGCGCATTTAAAAAATTTTACAAAAATGAAAAACTTTTAAGCAAAAATTTTTGAAATTTTGATCATTTATAAACCTTCCCTGGGGTCATGTGAGGTCCCACACAAAATATGACGTTTATTGAATACAAACAAACAAACAGACAAGCAAAATATATATCTGTAGATAAATAAAAATTGAAATACTGTGAGGTTCTTCGAATAAAGTAAAGTAAAGTAAAAAATTATTTATTTATGAAATATAGCAAAAACTTACAAAATTAAGTGTTTCAGGAGAAAATATTTAAAAACCTCTAAAAGTAGAGGTTGAATACATACGAATAAACACATAGCAATTTTAAATACTCACATTTAAAAGAACAAGATAAAATTATTACAAAAAAGAGAGAGGAAAAGTGCCCTTGAAATTTGAGCATCTTAAATTCTAGAGGATTTAAACAATCAAGGTCGGGGTTTTTTTTATTTTCTTTCATTCTGAAATATTTCTATAGTTTCAGAGTAGACAAACCCCCTAAACATGACGTTCTGGCAGGAAAACTACGCCTTTATAAAGGTAGATATTTTTCTTTTTAACTTGGAAAAATCATTTAAAATTATTTCCTAATTTCACGAAAAAGTTGAGCCGCAAATAGAAGATACGCGATTTTTGATTTGGATGTTATTTTATTCATAATACCCCGAAAAGGGACAACTGCGAAGAAAAAACATATACGATTAGGGAAATATAAATGATAAATGATTGTTTATAATTCTGAAATATTTTAATGATTCTAGGATGTTTATGATTCAAGAAGTCAGAAGATGGTTGAAGTTATGGATAAAACTGAGAAATCAATTGGAGAGGTTAGGAAATGCATTTAGAAAAACGCCCTAATGAGTAAAAGAACTATGCACAATAAATATGACACACAACTTCAATAACCGCCGATTGAAATAGATAGCTAGATCTAAACCTAGTGTTACTGTTTAGGTGATGGCGGATAAAATCTACACCTCCAACTGTTTACTGTTTAGGTGATGGCGGATAAAATCTACACCTCCAACTGTTTACTGTTTAGGTGATGGCGGATAAAATCTACACCTTCAACTTTACTGTTTAGGTGATGGCGGATAAAATCTACACCTCCAACTGTTTACTGTTTAGGTGATGGCGGATAAAATCTACACCTTCAACTGTTTACTGTTTAGGTGATGGCGGATAAAATCTACATCTCCAATTGTTTATTGTTTAGGTGATGGCATATAAAATCTACACCTCCAACTGTTCACTGTTTAGGTGATGGCGGATAAAATCTACACCTCCAACGAATTTGCAAAAGTCAAGGATGTGTTCACGGTAGGATACCTCACATTTCTTCCATTCATCCATATTCATCTCTACCCTCACTTCTTCCCTCACATTTCTTCCTTTCATCCCTATCCATCCCTCCCATCACTTCTTCCCTCACATTTCTTCCTTTCATCCCTATCCATCCCTCCCATCACTTCTTCTATCACATTTCTTCCTTTCATCCCTATCCATCCCTCTCCTCACTTCTTCCATCACATTTCTTCCTTTCATCCCTATCCATCCCTCCCCTCACTTCTTCTCTCTTGAGAGAACCCTTCTACCCTAATAGAGTCCTGGAAAGATAAGAAAGAGAATTTCCGTAGTTGCTGAATACTATTAAACTTTAATGGAGAACACAATGTTTTCAGACATTAGATATAATGTAATGGTGTACACTACACACCACACAGTGCAACCAGTGTACAACCAACAGTACCATAGGGTCATATACAAAAATATGAAAACACATTTTATGAATAATTTATTTGGTTAAAGTAAGGGTTGAATCTATGGGGAATTTTCGGTATAAAGCACCAGTAGTAATTTTTTTTTGAAGATACAATTTTTCTAATAAAAGAGATTTTTACTAGTTTTTTTAACTCCTCAAATTTTTCTTTTTTTGTGTAAAACAAAACAAAATAATGAAATTATAAGTAAAAACCAGTGTTTGGAAAGATATTCGTGTTAGCGGGTTTTTAATGGAAGGTGGTTGTATTTACTTTACAACTAAAATATTTGAAGCTCATGCAGTCAGTAAAATCGATTTATTTTTTAGAATTCTTTCATTTTTCCACAATGAAGATTTATGATGGTGTATGAATTTATATTTTTTTTAAGACTAAAGGAATAGAAGACAAATATTCCATTCTTTTTTGAAAAGTTGGTTTCAACTTTAACTGTTTCTATATGTTCAAGAGGAATTTTATCTTCTGCTCCATGATTTGGTTGAAAAAGAATTAGAAATCCACAGTTAATGTTTAAAACCAGACATTGTTTCGTAAATACTAAACTATATGTTTAAGAAACCGTGTGTACATTTCAACAAATTCCCATGTTGTCAAAATTAAGAAAAAATAAATAAACAGAAATGCATGCTTCACTTAAGTCCTGTACAATTTGTGAAAGCGTACATTGTACAGGATGACTCCAAAGGAAACAGTGGTAAGGGTTTTTAACTTCCAGCACATGGGGATTTTTTTAACGTTCATGCACTCCACTGTGCTTACATCTTACATTTTTGTAATTTTATATCAAATATTCGAAAATCTTATTTCAAATTAAAACCTGTATTGCTGATCGAGAAAACTTATTGTACTAAAAACCAATTGCAAAAATTATTATTTGAGAATAATTTGAAATATGTTGGAAATTATGATTAATTTAGAAAATAAGTTTCAAAAATAATAGTATTCATCTCTTAAAACGCTCCGTTGAAGATCATTAGGATTTTAAATTTACGGAGTGTACACATTAAACTTCAGATATCTGGTTTTAAATGGTGAATAGGACAATTTTAGATTGATAAAGATTAAGAAAAGAATTTTCTAAATAATTTTACATCAAAATAAAGCTTTGAACGACACCTTCTAGAAATGAAAATTAAATCATCAGATAAATATATCTATTATTGTACTGTGTTTGTATCTCACAGTCTTATCCTGAAATAATGAAGATTAACGGATCTTATGCTAACAGCTAGGGAAACCTTAATTGGATAAATTTTATACTTTAATCGACATTTCTCATTTGCGTCTCAATCAAGCAACTAATTCATGGATACGTTATACACTCTTGCATCAAACTCACTGTAGTCTCAGTAGAAGTAAATATTGAATATTATATGTTTTCCTAGAGAAATCCTCCTAATGAAGCGCCGTTGAGAATAACCAAAATGTTTTGAGTTTCTATAGTATGTCACCGGAGCTGAAAACTTTAGAATGAGATATCCCTAATCCCGATTACTTAATCTGAGTATCCATGAGATATCCCTAATCCCGATTACTTAATCTGAGCATCCATTAGATATCCCTAATCCCGATTACTTAATCTGAGTATCCAATTGACACACTTTTGATAACAATTACAGATACTATGCTGAATCGATTGGAATATATCCGATTGAACTAAAGTTCACAAGCGGGCATTTAGAGCATTTAAACAAATATAAATTTAATCATGTTAATATGAACTTATTAAAAATATATTTTATCACATTTAAGGACTATAGACATTTTGAACGTTAGTCTAATTAAACATTAATCCAAAACTTACGTTCGTTCAATCGATCTTTAGTTCAATTGATAAGACATCATCAACACTAGAAATGCGCAAAAAAACGGTTTTTTAAAAGTTAAAGGGCGCATCTTAACATGACACGCTGATTGGTTTAATTTTAAACTTCTTTCTTTGATATCAAATGCGTATTAACTTAATCTCGGGATTAGTAAAACAAGGAGATCAAGCATTGATCTCGATGTCCACCATTCTAAAGTTTTCAGCTAGGATAAATTTTCTTTTCTTACGAGGTGAAGAAGTCAGATCAATAATGTCGTATAAATTTCCTTCTGTCTAGTTGACAGTGCTGTCTATAATATTGGAATATATGAATACCCACAATTATATAACTGTATGGTATATAATGCATTGTATGATATTAACCCTATTCCTGCGAAGGGAACAGAAATAGGATTAACTGAATTTCAAAATCATATTATTTACATGTACATTGTACATTTGCCTTACACTGTGCACATTTCAATATGGCATACAGTTCCTTAGAAGAAATAGGGCTAATATCAGACACAGTGTTCATAACATAGATGTATTTAAAATGTTATAAATACAGTTAAAAATTTAAACTGCATACTGAACATATTACTATCTATATGTTACATGATACAAAACCTTCAGATAGTCATACTCCACATAAAAAATAATGTGAGCAAACCTTTTTTTTTTATAAAATTCTTGCAATATTTTTACTTTATAAATTCTGATAAACAAACATTCATTTCTATCTTCCTTTAAACATCATAATCAATAATCAAGTATGGATGTTGCAGCCATAATTTTAAGAATAATTCAATAAGCATCTAGGTTTATCCTGTTCTAAAACATGTACTACACTGTATGTTATGCACTTAATTTACTCTGTACAGGGCCTGGCTAAGAACCTTGAGCAGAGTGAGGTGAAAGACTGGTTGGAGAGCACCAAGGAGACCCTCATGGGAGACAAGTAATATTTTATCAACTATTCAGTCGTAGAGTTTATTCCTCTAGTTATTCCTCTATTTTGTCCTTTTAGTTTATTCATTTAGTTTATTCTTCTAGTTTGTCCTTTTAGTTTATTCATTTAGTTTATTCTTTTAGTTTGTCCTTTTAGTTTATTCATTTAGTTTATTCTTCTAGTTTATTCTTATAGTTTTTCCTTTTAGTTTATTCATTTAGTTTATTCTTCTATTTTATTGTTATAGTTTTTCCTTTCAGTTTATTTATTTAGTTTATTCTTCTAGTTTATTCTTATAGTTTTTCCTTTTAGTTTATTCATTTAGTTTATTCTTCTAGTTTATTCTTCTAGTTTGTCCTTTTAGTTTATTAATTTAGTTTATTCTTCTAGTTTATTCTTCTAGTTTATTCCTCTAGTTTGTCCTTTTAATTTATTAATTTAGTTTATTTATTAGTTTAATTATTTAGTTTATTTATTTAGTTTATTTATTTAGTTTATCTATTAGTTTAATTATTTAGTTTATTTATTTAGTTTATCTATTAGTTTAATTATTTAGTTTATTTATTTAGTTTATCCATTTAGTTCATTCATTTAGTTTGCCCATTAAGGTTATCCATTTATTTGTTCATTTAGTTTATTCATTTTGTTTATCCATTAAGTTTATTAATTTAGTTTATTCATTTAGATTATTCATTTAGTTTATCCATTTATTTATTCTTTTAGTTTATTCATTTAGTTTATTCATGTAGTTTATTCATTTAATTTATTCATTTAGTTTATTCATTTAGTTTATTTATTTAGGTTACCCATTTAGTTTTTCCATGTATTTATTCATTTAGTTTGACCATTTAGCTTATTCATTTAGATTTTACATTTAGATTATTTAAATTCCTTCAAAGATTTCAGAGATTGGATCATTTGTATGAGAAAGCAGTTATCCACAATGCCCAAACTAGATATTTACAGCGAACTATTGATTTGAAGCGATTAATCATCTCTAATTCTTATAAACAGCTGATTCGTATTTTAGTGATTTCACATTTGGAAAGAGAATAATCTTTTGTAGCTACTTCTTTTCAACACTTTTAGAGATATCCTAAAGGAAGTAACTTTATTTGAGAGACCGCGGCGATACGGATTAAAGCTTTATTTGAGAGACCGCAGCGATACGGATTAAAGCTTTTTGAATGAATTAACAATAGAAAAGGCCCAACCTCTGAAATGAGGAAAAATATCGATAAAGATATTTGCTGGTGTATAAAACTCAAACCAGTGATCTGTGACTTGAGACCAAAAATCTATAAACATTTTTTGATTAACGCATCCCAGGTTTCTGAGCTGGAAACTTTTAAATTTTAGGATCTAACGTAGAAGAGATCGGTTAATCTTCAAACTATCCTAAGATAGTGAATTTAACCCATTTATTCCATTAGAAAGTTCCCATGCGGTTTATGTCGTGTTAGTAGAACTTCAGTAACTTCTTGATCTGAATAAGTTTACTTTACTTTAAATAATATTACTGATGTCAAAGGAATTGAGTATTTGTCACAAAATAAGATTTTCTAATCTCTTTGTAACCCAATGCTGTAGACCTTAGATATTTCAAACTATGAATTCTGTTAGATGAAAAAATCTAAGTTTGAAATATCAAAGGTTTCCACCATCATCAGGTGGAAAAAATATAGGTATTAGCAAATCAGAGTTTGTTACAAAGGCTCAATTCCTTTGGGTATTAAATATCTCTTTAAACCAGGATGGATAGGGGAAGGGTTGTATTGTTTTGTGTTTAGAGATCAGAAAGCTAAAGGAGATGAGGATAAGAAGCTCACAGAACTTCTAGAAAGGTTAGACTTATCTCGTTTATATTTATCATAGATAGATAGGTAGATATATATTTCGGCTAACATTATAATAAATACATTTTACATTTTATAATTATTTTACTAAACAATTATTAGCCAGGGCTACAGCCTAACCATTTCTGGTTCTCCAAAGTTTTATAGATACATTTTATTCTTTTAAATTAACAAATAACGAATACATTACACAATTCACAAAGTAATTTTTAAAAAAAGGAAAAAAAAGAAGGATGTTTGAATAGCAAAGGGAAAAAGGGAAGAGAAGGAGAAACCCCAGCACTAAAAAATCCAATTTTTGTAGATAATATGTTACAGAGTGGTTTACAAGATTTTCAAATTACATGAGTATAGCAGTTCCTGTTTTTACATTTAAATTCCTTATATTTAGAAGCCAGATACTTTTTCATATTCGTTTTGAAACTAAGTACTGATAAAACATTTAATATTCATTGGAACACTATTCCAAATTCTCGTGAGAAATATTTTTGGAAAAGGTTTAAGATATTTGTTTCTTATTAATTCCAATTTAAAACTTTGTGTCCTATTAGGTTCTACAAATGGAGCAAACATTCCATTAAAAGACGAAGGAAGTTTTTCTTTTATATATTTATACATGAAAGTAGATACATTATGATAATTCAATTCTAAATGTTGAAAATAAATTCAGTTTTTTCTATGTTTATATTTAATCAATTTTACCTAAAAATAAGTACAAGTAACGATCACTAGCTATCAAAATAAGTACAAGTAACACGATCACTAGCTATCAAAATAAGTACAAGTAACAGGATCACTAGCTATCAAAATAAGTACAAGTAACAGGATCACTAGCTATCAAAAGTTTGTTTTTAAACACAAAGTAAGATAAAGGAGCTGAGATATCAGCACAAACATCTTTGCGACCCATGATGTCGTGGACCTTTGATAAGTTTAATAATCTAATTTTAAAATACCCAAGGTTCACACCATAAGGTTGCAAAGTTATAGGGATTAGAAAAATAGATTTTGTTGCAAAAATTGGGTTTCTATCACTTCTCTCGATAGGTCTGCTCTCCCAAAATCTGTGAAAATTATCAAAGGTTGCTCGAGTTTATGCAGATATGATTTTTCAGTCAAACTCCTTATACAAAAAAATAGTTCTATCTTCTCTTAAAACCTTATTTTCATAAACAAAATCTACTTCAATAAAAAAAATATTTTTATTAAGTTTAGACGCAATTAATATGTAAGTTGTATGTACATTTCCATGTATGAACGACCTCTTATGTCTAAGTTTATTGAATGAACTTTAAAAATTCTTTTCCTTTCATGAACCCAAATCTTCCAATCATACCAATTTATCAGAGTATTAAAACTAGAACTTTAAAGGTTTCACAAATCACAGATATCTAGATTTTTTACGATGCAATTTTAGAAATATGATATATTAGTTACAGGAAGAGACCGCCTCAACATGGCAGTTGAGCTGAGAGTGCAATATTGTAGAGAAAAATGTTAGATTCATTTTTAGATACCAGTAATTTTTACGGCAATTGTTCCGCAAGAGCACAATACAATCTTTAAAATCCGTCCATTGTCAATTTTGAATGAATGATACACCGTAAAAACATTTCATAAGTCTCAAATTAATCCTAACAATTTCTCTACAGTATTGCACACTCAGCTCAACTACAATGTCTCTCCCTTTAAAGCAAAACTTTCTTGATCAATGGGCAAAGATTTTTGTTGGTTTCCATGTGAATCAGAATAATAAATTGTTCCACACTACCTCTACAGAAATAAAACTGACCAATAGCTAGTAGCTCCCAAATTACCTAAAAGATATTGAGTCTTTGCAACAAACTCTGCTTTTCTATACCGTATATCTTTGAATTCCAATATTGTAGACCTTAGATATTTCAAAATATGAATTCTGTTAGATCAAATGATGTAAGTTTGAAATATCAAAGATGTACAAAGATGTACGACATTGGGTTCCAAAGATATAGGGATTTTAAATCCAGAGTTTGTACCAAAGACTCAATTCCTTTGAAAAAATTCCTTTAAATGATTTATCTGTAGGTATGGAAGACTGATTCCTAAAGTTAGTGAGACCAAGTTGGTTGTGGATTCTCTCTGGAAAGCCTATCAGGTTAATTAAAGGGACTTTACACGTATTTTATCAGAGTCCATTCGACAAACTTTTAGAAATAGTGAAATAACCCCTTTATGCACTTTATAAAGAGCCCTTACAAGTCGTTCTTAATATCGAATTTAAAAACCTGTTTATTTCGATAGGTTTAGCACAACGTTAGGTATTCCACAAACAGTGTGTGAGTTTAAATCATATAGAAGGTTGTGAAGTTAGTTCTTACCCTTCACCGTGACAAGACGTGAGTGTGTGTGTGTGCGCTCGGTCATCTGGCACTAATTATCTATAAGTTCATGTATAGATAGTTCAGTCAACAAGTTATACAGGGTGTATAAAATGGCTGGTAGGAAAAATGCAAACCATGAAAAACCTCCAAGGGCTACTAACTCCAAGGAAAATAACAAGTCAGAAAATCACCCAGAAATAGAAATTGAACCTAGATTCTATTCTCAAAAACCTGTCCGATCTAGGAATTGGTTCTGAGACTGATATACAACCTGAAAAATCTAGTTTTAGTACAATTCTAAACCATTTAGTTGAAATTGTGGTTATACTGAGCAAGGAGATATCAGAGCTCAAACAACAGAAGCAAGAAGAGAAGGAGAAAAAACCAGCTTAGAAAATGTGAGGACGACCTAGATGAATCAAAATTTTTTTATTTGTATTATCTCGTGCTTTGTAGTTGAATAAAAATATGAATATGAATATAGAATTATTGAATCAGAGTTTAGGCGAGCAATAAGTTCCTTAAGCAGAAAAACATTATTTATATTATATTTATATTTTATATCTTCTCTCTAAATATAAAGTTTAAAGCGCTGGTTTAATATCCTTCACATCTGTTCTCTATCAATATCGGAGAAGGTTGGGTTTATTTCAGATTAAATATTTTACCTCCAGGGGTTCAGCAGATGTGTACAGAGGTGGAGCGGGGAGTTCTTTTCATATTTGAAACAAAGTGAGCATTCATAAAAAGAGCTCAGTGTTTGAATCTCTTGAAAACCACTTGAATTCCTGTTAAACGCGGTGTACGCTGCGTACAGTATGAACTCATCGCAGCTGATGTATTACTTGACGCAAATTGACATATTCTACATTTCCAAACCTTATAATATAAAGTTTGCCACTGTAAACGGTTAAAACCAAGAAAATTTGTGTGGCCTTGGAAAATCTTACTTGTTTATTTTGTATACGAAGCAAAATTAATTACTGTTAAAAGAAAGTTTAAGAAATAACATAAAAGAAGAACGCAACAAATTGTGAACGCAAAACACGATGGAATCCTTTAATACTGCTATATTTTTTATATCTAGAAAATTTCTTTGTATTTTTTCCAAATTGATTCAAGTTTAGAAAAGTAAACAAACAAACAACGAAAAACAATCAAAAAAGTGTGAAATTTCAAAAAATATATAAAATAAACATAATTCAGCGTACTTATTTACAAATTGTAAAACGATAATGAGAATGATAATGACTATAGAATATTTGAGTTTGGGACAGTGTAACTATACTAGAAGAACAAATTTATCCATGTCAATTTGAAAGGAGAATTTCTAAATCAGAGAAATAGAATAAATATTGATAGAAAGTTTCGACATATTCCATTTAGTAAAGTACGTAAACTACAATATTTAACCTAAACTGAGCAGAGTTTAAAATTTGATCAAATTGAATATTTCAGAAAAATATTTTGCAGTCAAGAATTGAGTATTCTTTAAACATTACATTCAATTTCAGTTTCAAGATTAGATTACAATTTTACTCTAGTAATGGAATTGAGGCTTTGCCACAAACTCAAATTTGCTAATCCCTATATCTTTGCAACCTGATGGTGTAAACCTAAAATGTTTCAAACTGAGATTATTTGATGTAACAAAATTAATAGTTTGAAATATCTAAGGTCTTTGAAATAGGGTTGCAAAGGTATTGGGAAAAGAAAATCAGAGTTTGTGGCAAAAACACAATGTATTTCCACGTACAAATAAAAATGTAGAATAAAAACAGTTCCAGACAAAGTTAAACAATAATGCCAAAAATTGGACAAAACCAGTTCAAAAAACTAAATCTATTTTTAGTTAACGAATTAATTATCCCACCATATGGAGTGGAAGATTGAGAAAAAAGTTTACAAATTATATTTTAATGAAGCAAATTTCTAACCATGAAATATTTAAAAATAGTATAAAAATTGTACAAAAACATTCCCAAATAATCTATTTTTAGTTAACGAATTAATTATCCCACCATATGGAGTGGATGGTAGAGAAAAAAGTTTACAAATCATATTTTAATGAAGCAAATTTCTAACCATGAAATATTTAAAAATAGTATAAAAGTTGGACAAAAACGTTCCCAAATAATCTACTTTTAGTTTACGGATGAGTTATCCCCTCATATGGATTGGCTGGTTGAAAAAAAAGTCCTTGCAACCAGGTCAGTTCTAAATCCTTTCAATTTTAAACTTCTAAGCTTGCAGATTTTCATGATTTGCTTTATCGTTTTTGGCTGAAGTACCCAGCCCTCCCCTCTTCTTTTTTTTGTCAATTTAAAACACATTCTAGTATCCTTCCCCCCAATTCTCGATTGGCATTTCCAATCCTAATCTGGAGAAAAATGGATTTATGTAAAACTTCAAATTTTTATTTGCTAAAATTAGTTTGATGAAAAAAGAAAAATTCATCTTTTTTTGCATTTTCTTCTCTATAATAAATTTAACTGTACTGTTCAATAGCACCTATTCATTAATTCTGTTTCAATATTAATATTACTTTCAAAACCTTCAATTTTAAATTCCAATTTTTATAATGAACTTATTGAGAATTTAGATTACACAAACTCTTTCATGTGTATTTGCCTTTCAACCTTCCCCTCTACCTACCTCCCTCCCTGCCTACCAACCTCCCTGCCTACCTACTTGCCTATCTATCTACCCGCTTACCTATACCTACATCTTACCTATATTCCTGCCTACCTACCTGTTTACCTACCTCCCAGATTTCCTACCTATTAACCTTACTTACTCATTACCTACCTACCTAAATACCTACCTGCCAACTTACTACCTACCTACCCATCTATATAAATCTTCTAGTATTCAGTATTTTCATATTTTAATTCATTTCCAAAGCATGAGATATTATAATTAACGTTGTCTGCACCTAGGGATATAAACAGTAACAGTGCTGGAGAAACTGAAGATCTGATAGAAAGACAAGAAAAGGTTTTGGATCAACTTGATAAAAAGAGAAAGGTTTGCATGAATAGATTTTAAGACATATAACCATGAATAAATGTACAAATGTTACAAATTTCCAAATGCCAACCTCACCAAATATTTTACATTTTTCATTTTTTATTTCATAATAAAGTGAAAAGAAAAGCTTAAAATATTTAAAAGTGATCAATGATCTAATATTTTTATGTAATCAATGATCTGTTATTTCTGGGTAATCAATTACCTGAAATTTATAGGTGATTTATGATCTGGCATTTCTAGGTGATCAATTGTCTTATCTGGGTTATCATATATCAATGATCTGATATTTCTGGATATGCAATGATTGATATTTCTGGGTGATTAATGATCTTATATATCTAGGTGATAAATGATCTCATATTTCTTGATGATCAATAATTTAATATGTCTAGGATGATCAATGATTTGATATTTCTTGGTGATCAATGATCTGATATTCCTACGTATTCAATGATCTCACATTTCTAGGTGACCAATGATCTGTTATTTCTATAGGTATTCAATGATCCGACATTTCTAGGTCATGAATGATCTGATATTCCTAGGTGATCAATGATCTAATATTTCTAGGTGATCAATAATGGGATATTTCTAGGTTATCAATGATCTGATAACTAAAGGAACCAAACTAAAGGATGACCCAAAGAGCCCGGCATTTCTAGCAAGGATATTATTATGAATTTTATATAATTTGGTTTTCAAATAATGTTAAGCAAGAAAACAAAGCATGAAAGAAAAAATTAAGGTTGCTCTTAAAAATTTATTATTTTTTAAAATAACTGAATTTCCTTTTTTAATTTTGTTTGATGGTAAACATATTCTCAATTTGGGGGGAGAACGGGGGGGATTTTATTTAAAGTAAAATAGATAAATTTAATAAATAACATAGAGAAGTGGGAAACATGAAGACTATTTGGGATGAAACTAACAATTTAGCTCTAGACAGGCTTAACAGACTTAGAGGTACTTTTGGGTCATCATTATCATCATTATCATCATTTCATCATTATTATCATTTCATCATTATCATCATTTCATCATTATCATCATTTCATCATCATTATCATCATTATCATCATTATCATCATTATCATCATTATCATCATTATCATCATTATCATCATTATCATCATTATCATCATTATATTATCCTTATCATCATTTTTATCATTATCATCATTATCATCATTATCATCATTATCATATTATCATCATTATCATCATTATCATCATTATCATCATTATCATCATTATCATCATTATCATCATTATCATCATTATCATCATTATATTATCCTTATCATCATTTTTATCATTATCATCATTATCATCATTATCATCATTATCATATTATCATCATTATCATCATTATCATCATTATCATCATTATCATCATTATCATCATTATCATCATTATCATCATCATCATCATTATATTACCATTATCATCATTATCATCATTATCATCATTATTATCATCATCTTTATCATTAACACATTGTTATCTTTACCACTTCATTATGAGTTTTATTATTAAAATTGCATACATAATAATCACATGCATATTCAGCTTTACGTTCATTTTCTATATATCTGCACCAGTGTACTCTGAGCCCAAAACTTAAGACAGGGTATTGTTCTGAAAACTAGTTTTAAACCCCGGGTTTCACGAATGGGGTTAGGCAGTTTTGTAAATATCAATATTTTTGTTATGAAATATTATTTTATTCAGTTTGTTTATATTCTCAATTTTTTTCGAATCTCTAAAAGTCAAAATCTACACAAATGTTAAGACCCCAAAAAGGAAACTTTGAAGTTTTATCCAACTGTACTGTGCTGTAGATAATGTGAGTGCCTGGGAGAGGTATGAGAACCAGAGGAATGATCTCTGCCAGAAACTAGATGCAGCTGAAGCAGAGCTAAAGGATATCAAGAAGGTATCGATTATATTAAATCTATAAAACATCATAGTTGGGTCTGATATATTACAATTTTATCATTAATATCCCTTCTCTTTAACCTTTCCATTTTCTTCAAATTTAAAGCTTTTCAGTTCTTAAAAAGGCTGAATAAAAATATACGTTAGTTAGTGATGAGGTAAAATCAAAGGCCAGAGGGTTGCACAAACTTTATGTCGATCCAGTCTTGATGCAACTTTTCTTAGCGGCCTGGATATATGTGCTCATTTAACTCTATATATTCATGAAATTATTTACTTATTTAAAAAGAATAAACATTGTACCATATTTTTCAAAATAAAGTTACATTATTTCTGCCAAGAACCAAGCATTTCTGTAACCTTAATTTGTTTAGACCGGTAAAATTTTTTTATTTGTTCAAAACAAATCCCTATATCTTTGTCACCTAATGGTGGCAACCTTTGATATTTAAAACTTTCACTTTTATATCATTTATAATTTATACTCTTGAATTTCAAAGTATACGTCATTAGGTTGCAAAGATATAAGGATTTGAAAATATATAGTTGATGGTGAGTAATCAGCTCCTTTACAACAAATAGTTTTGTTTTCTGCCAGAAAATGATTGTTTTGACAAAAAGTATCAGATCATTCTGGTTTCATGAACAAGGACTTCTGTCTGTGGGGTTGTTGGAAAACCCTTTAATACCTGTCCTTAGAATCCTACTAAGCGTATAATATGAACTTTATAGTTCCTTCTTATTTATACTCCCCCCCCCCACCATCAACTTCTGTTTGCGTATTGTTAAAGAAGAAAGGAATCACCCAAAGGGGGATATCAATATTCTAGTATTCATCAAGTCTCGCACCAATAAAAGAACAAAATAGTTGAACATTTCTATTTAAAGTGAAACAAATAAGAGAAACAAAGAAATAAATGGATGTAGATATATACTGCTACTACAGTTTCCTTAGCTCCACAGGTTGGGTTTCCTGGATATTCTTCATTCAGAGTCACAGGATGGGTTTCCTGTGTGCTCAGTGATAGGTTTCCTATACTCTTCTCCATCCAGAGTCACATGTTAGGTTTCCTGTGAGCTTAGTAATGGGTTTCCTGTACTCTTCTCCATCCAGAGTCACAGGTTGGGTTTCCTTTGAGCTCAGTAATGGGTTTCCTGTACTCTTCTCCATCCAGAGTCACATGTTAGGTTTCCTGTGAGCTCAGTAATGGGTTTCCTGTACTCTTCTCCATCCAGAGTCGCAGGTTTGGGTTTCCTAAGATCTTCTTGTATTCTGGGCTTGAAAGCCGTCTATATACACAGGCTCGGGTTTCCTGTGCAGATCTTTCTTTAACCAAGTTTCGCCCTTGAGATTGACTGCTTCTCAGGAATTAGATTGTCCGTCATGACACCATGGGGAGTCGGGAGAATTTTTTCATCCTCTCCTGATTTACAACTGATCCTTATTCTATTCGCCGGAAGTTGTGAATTTGATTCTGCATGGGCCTGGAATTTCTCTTTCTGAAATCTGATCATTTTAGGCGGCTTCTGTAGGTGGTGGTTACAGTATTTTCCTCCTTATTCAAATTCCTGGAACATTTTGTTGAATAGGAAAGGAAAGTTAAATCTAAGCTAGATACATATATTCTCTGTATATATATTATCCATTTATATATATTTATATATAAAATCCTTTGATTAAAAATGTCTACAAGTCTAACTCTTGTCAGCAAACGTTAATTTGCGTTTCTGCAATAATAAAACTATTCTACACTGCAGCTGAATAAACAATTCTGAAATAAGTTCTGCTAAAAGATTCCACAAAATAACGTTGCAATATTATAATTATGCAATATAATTTTGAAATACATTTTAACAATATAATTTACAAAAAAACACTTTTGCAATATTATTCTGCTTTGCAGTCCCTTATTAGAACCCTACAAAATTATTCTAAAAACTAATTTGTAGTAAAAATGTTATTTAATTATTTAATACTTTTGTTCTAAACATTAGAGTTCTGTGGATTTAAATTCCACAAACTTTATTGTAATCTGTATAAAATTGTACATTATAGTATTACGCTGCAATGCACTATTACCATTCTACTATGCTGTTAACCTTACTAAACATGTAACAAATGCCTTACTTCAATAGTTCTTTAAGAATGTATCAATCCATATACAACTCTCTGTATTCTTAAGTATGTATCAATCCAGATACAATTCTGTATTCTTAAGTATGTATCAATCCAGATACAACTCTCACAGTATTCTTAAGTATGTATCAATTCAGATACAACTCTCTCTCTATTCTTAAGTTTGTATCAATCCAGATACAACTCTCTCTGTATTCATAAGTATGTATCAATCCAGATACAACTCTCGCAGTATTCTTAAGTATGTATCAATCCAGATACAACTCTCGCAGTATTCTTAAGTATGTATCAATTCAGATACAACTCCCTCTCTATTCTTAAGTTTGTATCAATCCAGAAACAACTCTCTCTGTATTCATAAGTATGTATCAACCCAGATACAACTCTCTCTGTATTCATAAGTATGTATCAATCCAGATACAACTCTCGCAGTATTCTTAAGTATGTATCAATCCAGATACAACTCTCTCTCTATTCTTAAGTTTGTATCAATCCAGATACAACTCTCTCTGTATTTTCTTAAGTATGTATCCATCCAGATACACCTCTCTCTCTATTCTTAAGCATGTATTTATCGACGCACAAAGCTATAGAACTCTATACTATATACCGAGCAATGGTATCTCTAACCGTCCGTAACCAGAGACTATTTTCAACTCCTTATATTTGAGAATAAAGTAGAGATAAATATTAAACTGACCGATAATGCAAGTTTATAATACAAGTCTATAGAACAAATTTCTATCTTTATGAATGTGTATTTAAATTATACAATTATAGTCCAAAAATACAATACAAATTCATAATGCAAATATACTATATAAAACTGGAAATGAAAATTATTCAAATAAAATACAATTCTAACAAACAGGGGAGGGA
>NW_019396103.1:252952-293531 GCF_000591075.1 Eurytemora carolleeae | reverse complement strand
TAATTGGGGGCATTTTTTTCAAATTGGGGGCAAATGGGGCAAATGTGTTAGTGGAATTTGAAAAAAAAATTTTAACTGGGGGCATTTTTTAAAAAAAATTGGGGGCATTTTTTTGCAAAATTGGGGGCAAAAAATAATTTTGGGATCGAGAAAATCAGATTTTTTGGGAATTATATTGACCCCTGATGAAAAGTAGAAGTAGTAAGTGTAGTGCGTCGCAAACTTTAGTTTCCATAGCATCAGTTTCATACATTTTTATTCAGAAATAGTAGTCTACAAAACTTCATAGACAGGGATCAAGGAGAGAATTGTATATTTAATAATTATCTAATTTATTAAGGTTTACGATATGTCATCTGCTCCAGGTCTCCTACAGGCTAGGATAAAATCCGCAGCAACTATTAGGTAGGAACTTTATAAATCCGCAGCAACTATTAGGTAGGTACTTTATTAATCCGTAGCAACTATTAGATAGGAACTTTATAAATCCGCAGCAATTATTAGATAGGTACTTTATTAATCCGTAGCAACTATTAGGTAGGTACTTTATAAATCCGCAGCAACTATTAGATAGGAACTTTATAAATCCTCAGTAACTATTAGGTAGGAACTTTATTAATCCGCAGCAACTATTAGGTAGGAACTTTATAAATCCTCAGCAATTATTAGGTAGGAACTTTATAAATCCGTAGCAATTATTAGATAGGTACTTTATTAATCCGCAGCAACTATTAGGTAGGAACTTTATAAATCCGCAGTAACTATTAGGTAGAAACTTTATAAATCCGTAGCAACTATTAGGTAGGAACTTTATTAATCCGCAGCAATTATTAGATAGGTACTTTATGAATTCGTAGCAACTATTTGGTAGGAACTTTATTAATCCGCAGCAATTATTAGGTAGGTACTTTATAAATCCGTAGCAACTATTAGGTAGGAACTTTATTAATCCGCAGCAANCCCCCCCCAATTTTTTAGAGGCTCGTTTGAACACAATATGGGCGTTTATAATATTTTCAAACCCAAATAAGATTGATAGCAAGTGGTCTTCCCTCAGACCATATTATTGGTCCCACTGTATTTCAAGGAGAGCTCTGCAAGTATAGATTAAAGAACCCATTTGTTTAGTAAACTGCAGGTTCTTACAAACGTAGACAGGTTAGAGGAAAAAATATTACAATTGAATTAGAATCAACACTAAAAAAATGCCAAGAAGCACCCTGCTTTTTCAGAAAAAGTAAGAATTGTCATTTCAAATAAATCAAGATGGCTTGATTTTGTGCATTGTGCGGGTGTGTGTGTTGAGTTTGTTTAAAGTATTTTTAATCTGTAAATGTGGAACTTAGTTTTCATTCCTTCATTCTTCAAGAACTACAAAGTAAACATACTTTCCTTCAAGGAGCACACAGGAATCTAATAAACCTTCCAGGCTTCTCTTACTGGATATACATATATATATATATATATATCAGTTTTTAAACTTTACATTTTATTAAAAATTAACTATTAGATAGCTACCCACAAAGGATGAGACTGTATACTGTCCGAAACTCTTGAAATATGACAATATCATGGTTGAATTCTATATTCTACCTTAGAAATAGCCGTTTAAGAAAGACACAAGTTTTCAGTAGAAGGGAATCAAAACTATAAAGATATAGACATTAAATTTCCGTACAATCGTCTCTGAAGTCTTATTCTTTTAGGGTAACCCTACATATCCTCTTATATTAAGCTCCTAGATAGATATAAAGCTTCAATATTTTCTTGAATACATTTCATGCAACACTTGTTTGGCCTCTTATCCCTTGTCAATAAATCGTTTTAAAGTGGGTTCTCAACGTGCACCCTTGATGTGCGTCCTCCATGCAAATCTTTAATTGTGCGTCCTCAATGTTGTTCCACAATATTAGCGCATTAATGGACTTCAGTCGTTAATTCAGTTAAATGATTCTCAATTTAATAACCTTTGTTTGTGGTTTCCATATAAATCGCGCAATTCTGCTATAGAAATAACGCAGAAGGAAGTTGTCAGAATTAAACAGTTTTCAAGTCAGGAAAAAAAAAATCGTATTGGTCATATCTGGATTTAAAGGTTACCATTGTGAATCGGAATTGTCTTACTTAAAATGAAAATAATTGCTGCAGACTTAGAAAAGAGTCTCTTTAAATTAAGTTTAAAGTTTCTTTCCTCGGAAGAATATTGAAGATGTATTCAACTATGAGTTCTTCTAATGTTTAGGAAGAATATAAAAGATGTATTCAAGAATGTGAGTTCTGCTAATGTTTAGGAAGAATATAGAAGATGTATTCAACTATGAGTTCTTCTAATGTTTAGGAAGAATATAGAAGATGTATTGAGTGTGAGTTCTACTAATGTTTAGGAAGAATATAAAAGATGTATTCAAGAATGTGAGTTCTGCTAATGTTTAGGAAGAATATAGAAGATGTATTGAGTGTGAGTTCTGCTAATGTTTAGGAAGAATATAGAAGATGTATTTAGTGTGAGTTCTGCTAATGTTTAGGAAGAATATACAAGATGTATTCAACTATGAGTTCTGCTAATGTTTAGGAAGATTATAGAAGATGTACTGAGTGTGAGTTCTGCTATTGTTTAGGAAGAATATTGAAGATGTATTCAAGAATGTGAGTTCTGCTAATGAGATTGTTCAGACTTTACTAACAGAAGAGATGAAAGCAGAACTTATGGACCAGGTATTTTACATTGATCTGTTTTCAAGTCATTTGTTTACAAATCATTTGAATAAGATCATTAATATTTGAAATAAGATTATGTAACGAAAAAAAATAGTCAATATATGAACAAAATCTACATTAAAAATCTATGGGACTGTACAGGAATTAATATGAATTTATATTGTTGACATTAAAAAGTTACGAGATTGAATTACATGCTTCTCCGCTTCGCTAAGTACTCGCATTTTTTTTATAGAAGAGGAGGGATCAATTTATTAGGTTTTACTTAAATATATAAACTGGTCTTCTATGATTGGCATCACCATATTTTGAAAGTTGCATGCATGCGGAGGATTGATCNCCCCCAACATCCTCCTCCGGCTTTACATAGATTGAGAACCTTCTTAGGGTTAAAGTAACTGTTACTCGCCTTAATCTATAACTTTCTAATTTTACTTACTTGTATACTTGGAGAGTAACATCTTTTCCACACAGTCTACTTCTGGAAATCTTATCATTGTTCATCTCAGAAGAAGATAGATATTGGTCAAGATTTCTTTTAAATATCTTGATATTTTGGGACTCTCTGATTGTGGTGGGTAACTGGTTCCAATCATCAATGGCTCTTTGGTAAAAGAAATTACTTCTGATGGTGGTGTTGGTTCTCTGTTTAGTTATTCTAGTTCTATCATCTGATCAGCTTTCCGGAGATTGAGAAAATTCAAGTTTGAGGCGATTAATAAGTTTCCATCCATCTATCTAATATAAGCTCTTTGCTCATATATATATATATATTTGTAAATCTGTTTTTGTGTTTGAGTAAGAAATTGATTATATATATGTAAATATATATATTAACTATAGATGGTCAATAGGCTAAACCAAATTGGCCGAAACGTTTGAGGGAACTCATGGATGCCCTGGGGGTAACATAGGCTAAAAAAATTAGATGTTTTTTTTTTCAAAACTCGTTTTTTTTCTTCAAAAATAAATTTTTTCCAGAGCAACGTCGGGCACTAGAGCTAGTTTCTATTAAAGCATAAGTTGCAAAATATACTTTGTATCCAGGTGAACGAGCTGAAGGGTCGGATGGAGGTAAATAATCAGATTGACGAGAAGATTAAGAGCATGGAATTGTTCAACACTAACCTTAAAGCTTATGATGAAACACTCCAGGTAGTTATGAATAATGTCTTTATTGTTGAATTTTAAATATGTTACTCAGATTAAGTTCCTTGAGAATGATTTTACAATTTTGCATTCATAAGTTACCCCTTACATAGGGGTAAAAATAAATGCCGGTTTTGTCAAAACCCTACACAACTGCTTAAATACTTAAAATGTCTGAATTGTTTTCAAACCATTTTTTTCAAATAATCTTTCTGAAAATGTTCTGTGAGGATAATAAAAGCCTTGTTCATGGTATATAGCATTGCACATATGTACGAAGTCTACCTAATTTACAAAAATGCTCAAAATATTTAACAGTTTTTGATCCTACTATTGTTTTTCCGACTCCCCCCCTCTCTTTTGCCGATTACGAACAGAAAAACATTCAATTTTAATATTTTTTGAAAAAAGAGGTTGTATTGGACCGTGCTCTTGTAGGGGAGATGCATCCTTGAATATTATCTATAAAAACTCTTGAAATAGCTAGAGAGCTAATCATATTCGTTCTGTTTCGTAATTTAGGAATTAAGGTAGATGAAGTTCTAAAATAGATATGTACTATGCAGGAAGGTTTTGGAGAAAAAAACAAGATAGATAAATAAAGAAAGTGCATTGTAACTTTTGTAAACCAACAAAATATAATTTTAAGTTGCGCCCTGATATTTTTAAAAGATTGTAGATATCTGACTGTAATCCAGCTTTTAATCATTTGCTTACGAGAGAGTAAAAGCAAGGAAATAAATAGAATTTTTTCGAATAATTCTAAACCGATTAAATATAACTTACATACTCTCCGCTCAGTTTTATATAAATGAAAAAAACTTAGATTTGATGAATTGGTAAATAAATATAATTTAAGAATTGGTAAATAAATACAATATAAGAATTGGTAAATAAATATAATTTAAGAATTGGTAAATAAATATAATTTAAGAATTGGTAAATACATATAATTTAAGAATTGGTAAACAAATATAATTTAAGAATTGGTAAATAAATATAATTTAAGAATTGGTAAATACATATAATTTAAGAATTAGTAAAAAAATATAATTTAAGAGTGTTAGCGTGCAAGATATATGTATAAATATACATTTTTTGGGTAAATTGCCATAGAACTAGTGTCATACGTCATAAATTCGGATGAAAAACATTATCCAGCTATAATTTGACTAGTTTACCGACACCATTTATTTCTTTCACATTGCCCATCAGTTCTGATTATTCAGGTTTAGTCAATCTTTGGGTTAAAAATCAATGAATTGCTCCAGGAAGGACGTTTGGGAAAGGAAAGGACGGAAGGGAGAGAAGGAAGAGAATGAATGAACTACTGAATCCAACCTATATTGTAGAGTGTGAAAGAATGGTTAGGAGAGGGAAGAGAATGAATGAACTACTGAACCCAAACTATATTGTAGAGTATGAAAGAATGGTTAGGAGAGGGAAGAGAATGATTGAACTACTGAACCCAACCTATATTGTAGAGTGTGAAAGAATGGTTAGGAGAGGGAAGAGAATGAATGAACTACTAAACCCAACCTATATTGTAGAGTATGAAAGAATGGTTAGGAGAGGGAAGAGAATGATTGAACTACTGAACCCAACCTATATTGTAGAGTATGGAAGGATGGCCAGGAGAGGGAAGGAAGAGAATGAATGAACTATTGAATCCAACCTATATTGTAGAGTATGGAAGGATGGCTAGGAGAGGGAAGAGAATGAATGAACTACTAAACCCAACCTATATTGTAGAGTATGGAAGGATGGTTAGTAGAGGGAAGGAAGAGAATGAATGAACTACTGAACCCAACCTATATTGTAGGGTATGGAAGGATGGCCAGGAGAAGGAAGGAAGAGAATGAATGAACTACTAAACCCAACCTATATTGTAGAGTATGGAAGGATGGCTAGGAGAGGGAAGGAAGAGAATGAATGAACTACTGAACCCAACCTATATTGTAGGGTATGGAAGGATGGTTAGGAGAGGGGAGGAAGAGAATGAATGAACTACTGAACCCAACCCAACCTGTGGAGCCGGAGGAAGGAGTACTAAACACAATGGAACTAGGAGAAGATATCAGGTTAAAATAACAATACTTTTCAAATATCTGAATTAATTTTCTTCTTCATGAATATTTAATGATTTTCTAAGGAAAGGGAAAAGAAAAGTTCTAAAGTTTTTATTAAAGAGTCGGGAGGTATTTACTTTGTTAACTTTTCCATAAAAAATATTTTGAAACTTTTTACTCGAAATCTAGGTCGTACAGACATCAAAGCATGCATGCTTTTCTCGCGGTCCGGGTCAATTTTCTGCCTTTATTTACTTGTTTTCCCCCCATAATAGTTTTACAGTCATATAATGATAAAGTAAGGTTATCTAGTAAATGAGGCGGCGTGCTGCTCTGCGGAGATGTTTTTAAATGTTGTAAACAACAAGAGAAAACACAAATAATCCACGAACTATATATACTAGTACTTTCAAGCTTTACAGACAATTTGGCCTGAGAATGACAATTTTTCTCTAAAGATATGTTTCGAAGCGTGGAAAGACTAAATAGAAAAAGTGATTATATTTGCAACAAAATGTAAGGGATTGTTTATCTATAGAAAAATACAAATAATGTTCATTTTTTATTAAAAAATATCTAAGTCCTGTCCAGTTTACGACTAAAGATGTAATCTGTCAAAATAACCATATCTCATATAAGAAGATTTTTGATTTTTTGTAAATTGTTTTCCGAGTACATATTAATAAGCAACTAGGCTTTAAAAAAAATAATTTGATCTTTTAATTTTTGCCCTAAAAGACGGTCATTTTAAATAGTTTTCAATTTTTGGCGGATTTTTCTTTTGAAATTGGCGCATTTTCAAATGTGTATGGTTACACAAATTCGAATATTATGATTTTTCTTTTCTTCTTTGAAGAAGTGAACAATCTCTTCACGTAATAAAACTTGTTTTTCAAGTTTTAAAAAACTTCATTAAATGATTTTTACTTTAAAATACAGAAGTCATTAAAAAATTCCTTTCTTAGATGTAGAATGTGTTGTGTTCGTATTCAAATTTTCAACAACACGTCGTTGCTTTAGTGCACCACAGTTCTGAATTGTAATTCGCTTATGCCGCGGTGTAATTCTTTTCCAAGAACATTTTTTTATACAAAAACAAATGAAAATAATAGAAAACTAGCCTAGGCGCCAAGCTTTGTCTTGAAACATATCTTTCTCTTATCAACTTACGATTATTAAACCAAACTGAGAACATTCCGGTGTTATACCAAAATTTATCGGTTAGAGTTACGATCGGACATAAAAACAGTCAAACAGAGATTACTACTTATATAAATAAATAGTTAATTTATAATTATATTTAGGAAACAAATTGAAATCCATACTAAACAGCAAACAAAATGGGATGAAGAACTTGCTCCAACACAACCAGGAGAAGATACAGCAGATTCACAAGCTATTGTTGGAAGGTAGGAGAAAGGGAAACAGTAGATACACAAGCTATTGTTGGAAGGTAGGTGAAGGGGATACAGTAGATACACAAGCTATTGTTGGAAGGTAGGTGGAGGATACAGTAGATACACAAGCTATTGTTGGAAGGTAGGTGAAGGATATAGCAGACACACAAGCAATTATTGGAAGGAAGGTGAAGGGGATATAGTAGATAAACAAGCTATTGTTGGAAGGTAGGTGAAGGGGATACAGTAGATACACAAGCTATTGTTGGAAGGTAGGCGGAGGATAGAGCAGATACACAAGCTATTGTTGAAAGGTAGGTGAAGGGGATACAGTAGATACACAAGCTATTGTTGGAAGGTAGGTGAAGTATATAGCAGATATACAAGTTATTGTTGGAAGGTAGGTGAAGGATATATCAGATACACAAGCTATTGTTGGATGGTAGGTGAAGGATATAGCAGTTACACCAGCTATTGTTGGAAGGTAGGTGAAGTATATAGCAGATACACCAGCTATTGTTGGAAGGTAGGTGGAGGATATAGCAGATACACAAACTAGTGTTGGAAGGAAGGTGAAGGGGATACAGTAGATACACAAGCTAGTGTTGGAAGGTAGGTGAAGGATATAGCAGATACACAAGCTATTGTTGGAAGGTAGGTGAAGGGGATACAGTAGATACACAAGCTATTGTTGGAAGGTAGGTGAAGGATATAGCAGATACACAAGATATTGTTGGAAGGTAGGTGAAGGATATAGCAGATACACAAGCTATTGTTGGAAGGTAGGTGAAGGGGATACAGTAGATACACAAGATAGTGTTGGAAGGTAGGTGAAGGATACAGCAGATACACAAGATATTGTTGGAAGGTAGGTGAAGGATATAGCAGATACACAAGCTATTGTTGGAAGGTAGGTTGAGGGGATACAGTAGATACACAAGCTAGTGTTGGAAGGTAGGTAAAGGATACAGTAGATACACAAGCTTTTGTTGGAAGGTAGGCGGAGGATAGAGCAGATACACATGCTTTTTTGGAAGGTATGTGTAGGATATAGCAGATACACAGGCTATTGTTGGAAGGTAGGTGACGGATATAGCAGATACAAAAGCTATTGTTGGAAGGTATGTGATGGATATAGCAGATAAACAAGCTAGTGTTGGAAGGTAGGTGAAGGATATAGCAGATAAAGCAGCTATTGTTGGAAGGTAGGTGGAGAATAGAGCAGATACACCAGCTATTGTTGGAAGGTAGGTGAAGGATACAGTAGATACACCAGCTATTGTTGGAAGGTAAGTGAAGGATATAGCATATACACAAGCTATTGTTGGAAGGTAGGTGGAGGATACAGTAGATACACAAGCTATTGTTGGAAGGTAGGAGAAGGGGATATAGCAGATACACAAGCTATTGTTGGAAGGTAGGTGGAGGATATAGCAGATACACCAGCTATTGTTGGAAGGTAGGTGAAGGATATAGCAGATACACCAACTATTGTTGGAAGGTAGGTGAAGGGGATACAGTAGATACACAAGCTATTGTTAAAGGGTAAGTGAAGGGGATACAGTAGATACACCAGCTATTGTTGGAAGGTAGGTGAAGGATATAGCAGATACACAAGCTATTGTTGGAAGGTAGATGGAGGATACAGTAGATACACAAGCTATTGTTGGAAGGTAGGAGAAGGGGATGTAGCAGATACACAAGCTATTGTTGGAAGGTAGGTGGAGGATAAAGCAGATACACCAGCTATTGTTGGAAGGTAGGTGAAGGATATAGCAGATACACAAGCTATTGTTGGAAGGTAGGTGAAGGGGATACAGTAGATACACAAACTAGCGCTGGAAAGTAGGTGAAGGATATAGCAGATACACCAGCTATTGTTGGAAGGTAGGTGAAGGGGATACAGTAGATACACAAGCTATTGTTGAAGGGTAAGTGAAGGGGATACAGTAGATACACAAGCTATTGTTGGAAGGTAGGTAAAGGATATAGCAGAAACACCAGCTATTGTTGGAAGATAGGTGAAGAGGATACAGTAGATACACAACCTATTGTTGGAAGGTAAGTGGAGGATATAGTAGATACACCAGCTATTGTTGGAAGGTAGGTGCAGGATATAGCAGATACACAAGCTATTGTTGGAAGGTAGGTGAAGGATACAGTAGGTACACAAGCTATTGTTGGAAGGTAGGTGAAGGGGATACAGCAGATACACCAGCTATTGTTGGAAGGTAGGTGAAGGGGATATAGCAGATAAAGCAAGGTAGGTGAAGGATACAGTAGGTACACAAGCTATTGTTGGAAGGTAGGTGAAGGGGATACAGCAGATACACCAGCTATTGTTGGAAGGTAGGTGAAGGGGATATAGCAGATACACCAGCTATTGTTGGAAGGTAGGTGAAGGATATAGCAGATACACCAGCTATTGTTGGAAGGTAGGTAGGTGGAGGATACAGTAGATACACCAGCTATTGTTGGCCTTAACTGCAACACCATACGTTACAGAATAAAATTTAGAATAGTATTATATTTTTAAACTAGCTGAAGTGTCCGGCGCTGCCCAGGTTACTCATAGTTACTCCCGCAGATTACCCGCACTTGTTCTTCAATTACGATTTTAGCTTTTTTTCCTGTGAAAGTTGACCCACTTAACTAGTACATTCCCGTGGCTCTCCCGAGTTTCCCAATAAAAATTTCAGGCGTATGGGTCTACATAAGGGATCATAGTCGGACATACAAACAAACAAACATAAAGATTCATGATTTTATCAATTGAAACATATTTGCGATATTTCTAGTTCGTTTAACCTTTGAAGCTTGAAAAGTGAGCAATTTCATTCGAGTTAGCATAAATTTACATATTTGACGTTGATAGCATTTGAATGTAAAGTTGAATTTGGACTTATTAAAAGCTTTTGACATGCAATATAATGCTTAGCGAAAACAATTTATATTATTTATAAATAAATAATATTATTGAAACCAAAATACAGCTTGAAAATAAATTCAAAATCGAGGTTTAATGTACCGCTAAATTTCGACAACTCTAAAAAATAAGATTTTTACTTTTAAATAATGAATATTTAGTTTATACAAAAATTGATAAAACCGAAATGTAAAAAATATCAAATCTTGACATTAACATAAAACTATAACTAGGCCAAGATGAACGTTAAACTTTTAAAAATCTTTAAATGAAAGTAAAAAATAAATTATTTAAAAAATTAAATTTTACAAAAATACCAAAGCAAAATTTAACATGAATATATAAAAAATAGATAAATATTTTGGCCATAAATATATTTTGTCTATTTATTACAAAATTATCCTTTGAAAACTATAAAAGGTATCATTTAATATCAAACCATTAGATCAAAAATGAAACCTAATATTTCAGAATGAATGCCGTAAGCGAGGCCCAGAGCACATTAAACACCGAGGCTGAAAGCGAGGCTGCAAAGTTTGGCGAGGATGTAAAATATTTGGCGGATTTCACAAACAGTACCAAGAAGTTTGAACCCTGGATTAAGAAAGCTGAGGAAAAGGTTGGTGATTTAAAGTTTGCAGAAAAGTTTCTTCCAAGAAAACTTTTATTTTAATGCAAATGCCAGGTTTTGACTGAGACAAAACGAGTTTAATGTGCTATTCTCACAGTTTAGGTAATTTAAAGTTTACCTTATAAAGACTGGTGGGTCGTGGTTGGCGTTGCCCTATCAGATTTTTAGGGTTTGTATATATTGAAAAATGTAGCTACAAACACGAAAATATTGCACCACCTCATCTTGGCTCTAAGACCTTTTTTCTACGAGGGGGNCCCCCCCCCCCCGAGCTTTTTTAATTCTTTATCATCCTCAGCAGCAGTTAAGATAATAAATACACGTGATCCGACAAAACGAATTATATCGAGGGGTAAATTTGGAACATGCACTTCTAAACTGTACATTTTTTAAAACTTTTAATTTGTTTCAGCCATTAAGTCTTAAAGGATAGGCTTTTCCGCTTCTCCATTTGTTGACGAAATAACAGAATATCATATCCTTACATAACACCTCGCATCCCTGAATAAAATTTAGTTTAATTTACCCCCTCCCCCCTTATCTTATCTCTAAATCAGTGATTATAATCAATTTTACTCTTCACATTTTTATCACTACATAAATACAAAGTTGGTAAAGACCTTATTAAATGTAGTGTAGTTATCCGAGCTGACCGGACGTGTCTTTGTGAGCTCCCGGATTAAACTGACCGACAACCCAACACCTTATCTGTATACAGATACATTTATTTTAGCAATAAACGTTATCTTATCTTATCTTATCTAAATACAAGTATTTGTTGTTAAGGTAAAAACAGGATTAGGTAAGCCAAGCAACCTAGAGGATGCTCTAACCCTGATAGAAGAATGTAAAAACTTCCAGGTAAACTGAAGTATAAAACTATGGGTGTAAAATCTTATATCTAAATCATGAGTAGCTAAGCAAGGTACGGCTAATTGGGGTGTCAATGTATTGGAAGATATGGACTTTTAGTCTTTAGGGACAAATCATTATAAAATGTCAACTCACTCCACTTAGAATTGTCAAACCAATCTACGAACATTTCTGTATTTCTATAGAGTTCCCAAATTATAATGTGAGGCAAATCAGACAAGGGGTTCCTGAGTTATGATCAGACATAAAAACGCACAAACAAACAAACAGACAAGACAAAAAATGATTACTACTTTACATACAGTTATATATTTGGCTTGTTTTTCATAACCAAACTTTGCGCAGATTTGAATGAAGGTCTCAATATTATTTACATATTTTATATTGTGGATTATAATGAAGGTCTCAATATTATTTACATATTTTACATTGTGGATTATAATGAAGGTTTTAATATTATTTACATATTTTACATTGTGGATTATAATGAAGGTCTCAATATTATTTATATATTTTACATTGTGGATTATAATGAAGGTCTCAATATTATTTATATATTTTACATTGTGGATTATAATGAAGGTCTCAATATTATTTATTTTATATTGTGGATTATAATGAAGGTCTCAATATTATTTATATATTTTATATTGTGGATTATAATGAAGGTCTCAATATTATTTATATATTTTATATTGTGGATTATAATGAAGGTCTCAATATTATTTACATATTTTACATTGTGGATTATAATGAAGGTCTCAATATTATTTACATATTTTATATTGTGGATTATATTGAAGGTCTCAATATTATTTACATATTTTACATTGTGGATTATAATGAAGGTCTCAATATTATTTATATATTTTATATTGTGGATTATAATGAAGGTCTCAATATTATTTATATATTTTATATTGTGGATTATAATGAAGGTCTCAATATTATTTTTATATTTTATATTGTGGATTTGTCTACATTCAAATTTACATGTAACAGGTTTAAATGTTAATCTAAAATTATAAAGATGAAATTTCATTAAATCCCAAAAAACATTTTTAAGGCTTTTTAAGCGCAAAATATGATAAATTTCCGTGAAATAAATAAATAATTTAATGTGAAATAATTTCAGCAAGAATGCGTATCAATGAAGAAGATAATTGACGATGGAATTGCGTCAGCGCGTAAAATGGCGCGACACGACGAAGCAGATAAACAAAACGCAGGATTTGAGAAGAGGTGAAGAACTTGAAAAAAATTGAGTCTTTGCCACAAACTCAAATATTCTAATCTAATCTTAGCAATCTGATGGTGTAAACCTTTGATATTTCTATAATGTTTGATCCAACAAAATTCTTAGTTTGAAATATCTAAGGTTCCAAATATTTAGGGATTAGAAAACCAGAGTTTGTGACAAAGACTAAAATCCTTCGACCTAAAACTAACTTTAAGGCAATGATTAAAAAGTAGCATATGAGAATGAGGAGCCTTAAATTTTAAAAATTAGTGGGAGTATTTTTATTATAATTTTCTCTTAGATTGAAGAGACTTAGTTAATTTATGAACTGCTGAAGTGCTTACCAACAACTCAAGTTGTCACATCATTTATTAACGAGTTTAAGATACAAGGAACTGAACCTCAGCTCAAACTCTAATTTTCAAACTCTATATCTCAGCCAAATGACCCAAAAGTTAAGTTTGAAATATCGTGTGAAGACATATTATACAATACACTGTGAACTAGACAGAAGAAGGTAAAATGTACTAGATGTACGGGGCCTCGTAGTTCCGCTAGTTTTTATTTTACGCACAAGTTTGGGAAAAACAAATTTAAAGGTTAAATATTAAAAATTCAGAACATTTTTGATCTTCTCAAAATTTCAAAAGAAGTTATGATAGAAAACATTTAAGATATCAATCAATCTTTCGTATAATTTACTTTAGCTTGACGTGAATATACTGTATACAGTTAACTGCATTTATTCTTAAGATAAAGAAAATGCATGATTTAGTTAAATGGGATGACGTTCTATTAATTATTTCACTAGGGACTAATTATTCCAATTAAATGAAAAATATTTATTGTCTTAATGGAATCGAGAAAGGGGTTAAATTAAATAGAATTATGTTGCCACCATCTAAAAAAAAAGGTCGGCAAAAACATAAGGGCATCGTTTCGTGAACAAACGAAATTCTTCGTGAACGATGGTCTCTTAGAAAAATTAACTAACGAATTGGATCGTTCAGAGAAATAAAAAAACCATATTTTTTTCACTTCAAAACTGATGAGAAACATACAAACAAACAGACAAACAAAGATACCTAATTTACGTATTTATATACGTACAACTTACGTAAATGTATAATATATAAAATAGATTTAAAGTGAAGATCTATTCGTTCTTCTAAAATATATCGGAGTTAGGTAAGATTAGGAACGAAAGTGTTATCTAAAAATGTTGCTGAAAGGGACTGAATACGTAGTTTGAAATGTCCTTTAGTTTGTAGAATGGCATGACCGATTCACAACGGTACCCTTGACGCTTAGTCTGATCGAGAATGAATGAAACATCCATGATTTCTATTTGAAAAATTGGTTATTTTAGATCGACGATATCTTCCACATAATTGGTCAGATAAAGGTTTAAGGGAATAGGGCCTCTTCAATAATAAAGGGCCCTTTAAATAACAACTAAAGTCCCTTTAGATGGTTTATTATTAAGATGGTCTGATGTAAACAAGATGTCTGGGGAGTGGATACTGAGAATGGAAGGTCTAATCACTATGTGGAAACAACAAGCAGAGACGGCTGAGAAGGTATAGATATTTATAGAAAACTAGTTTGAAATTTCAAATGAAAATACTCAGCCTAAAGGGGAAAGAGAAAATCCATTACTGGAAATGATAAATTATCACTCAAAGTATTCTTTAAAGTAAAACAGAAGATAAGATGTATTAAAGGGACTGTTGATANGTTGCATGAACAATTCACAAGATACCATTAAAACCTTACCTAAAACTCAAGTCTCAAAATGGTTCTTCTTCTTCTTATTTCAAGGACTGTTTAGTGCTAAAATTTAGGACTTTTTTATTTCCTTTCATCCATTTATCCTTTGTATCATGGGAAAAGTCCTTAAAAAAACAACACTTACTCAAGTTCTGGGAAATAAAGTCTTACTTGACTTTTTTACCATATATCGTGAATTTTTACTCAGCTCTTAACTGGGTTAATTCATTGGAACTAACACGGAAGGGAGCTCAAGCCGGAAATTTTTGAGTGAAAGACTGAGTGATTATTATTATTATGATCGTCACGAAACCGCTATTAAAGTCTGCAGGAGAAATGACCATATGAAAATAAAAACGTATTAAAGATGTCCCGGGAAAAAAGTCACAGAAATAAACACTTCATCACTACATAAACATGATCAAACAGGCGTAGATTTGTTTTACACAAATCCTTTTGATTATAATTTTTTAGAGAAGGGCCAACAAGTTTCTAACTAAAAAAATCTACAATTAATTAGAGTTTATCGTCGATCGACTTTTTTCCTCATGAATAGATGAAATTATTCCGTGACAGTATATAAAAATTTTGGATAAAAAGTCACGACTTATTTTCCTTCAAAATGATTTGCAGTACAGGTTTCTACGTCTTTTTTAGTTCCAGAAATTCTAACTTTTTTTCAAAAAACTTTTTTAAATTGTGACTTTTTACCATTTTCTCTCGAGTTAATGGTATTTAAATAATAAGTCTGTTAATCAGGTGAATGCTGCGATCTCAGCTCCATCTAACAGTGACATGAAACTAGAAGATCTTGAAACTCATCTCAACGCTCTCAAGAAAATGTTTATTGAGAAACAGAGAATGATTGATCAAATGAATATTGTTGCTTAACTTTATCTAACATTATAAAATTGCCATATCAAGACTAATTCTGCTGGTAAATCGATTTAAAAAGAGTTCAACCATAGAGCAGCTAGAAGCAAGCTTATTGTTATCATTTTAAATTCTTTCCCGTTAGTTTTGAATCTATAAGGCCTGATATATACTGGAGACAAGAGCAAAATCGTTGCCAAACTATTAATTCATACAAACACGCGCATGGATTGTTTTGGAATTAATTTTAATTAGTAATTGGCTTTATTTACGCCAAGCGAGCTGTACCAAAAAAGGGCAAAAACGCGAGAAGCGGAATTCAAAATTAATGTTTTGAATAGCCAACAACATTTTACTAAATCAGTAATATTCCAAAAGTTTATTTTTAACAATATTTTTTTACGAGGCCAATTTTATGCTAAAAATATCATTACTTCTTAAACGCGCTGAATCTTGTAAATGTGTATTTCGATAATTTTATTTTGTCTTCTACAAGCCTTATTTTATGTTTGTTAATTACACCAAACTTAAAAGTTTATGAAAGCAAAAATATTTTTCAAGTAGTTTGAGATCCATTATTTATTACCAATAGTCCATAGGACTTAATTTTTTGAATATATTTTCTAAAAATTAAAATTCTGTTAAGAGACATCTCAAAATCTCATCCTGAAAAATGATTTAGTTAGCTTTATCATAATTAATTTAAAACCATCCCCAATATTTTATATTTAGGGGGAATATGAATTTCCATTACATGAGTTTAAATATTGAATAAAGTAAATTCAAATATTAAATCTAGTTTATTTGATGTTAAGAGAATAAAATCATATTTTAAAATGATTGCTAACTGAGATTTAATTTGATAAGTTTGTTATGAATGGTATCGTTTGATCATAATAACCTGCAAGTGTACAACTTCAGGAATTTGTCCAGGGGGGGAAGGCAATTTTTTTTCGTTTTTTTTTGGTGGGGGGGCATCACCCGTTTGGAAAAACAGAAACCTAAAACCATAGATCTTACCGATCCAGGGGGGGGGGGGGCTGAGCTCCATAGCCCCTACTAAATACGCACCTGCTACAACTTCATTATATGTATGGCTTATTGGGCCGAGACAATTTTAATCACAATTGGTTGACAACTGACAAGAACATTTTAGGGTTAGAAGCATGTACATTGTACACTGTACATTGTACACTGTACAGGGTGTTCAACATCATAGTGGATCATGCAAAAGCTCTAAATGTGAAGTAGGACAATTTTAAATATCTTTAAATATTTAATAGTTAAAAGATAATTTTTTAAAAAAAATTAAAACTTATTATCTAATAACACATGGAACGCTCTGTACGACATACATTAAATTCCAAAAGAAAAACCAAATTTGGAATTACAACTTAAAGTTGAAAATGAAGCAGACAGTAAAATTGAAAAAAATATCTTTTATTTTAACATTTTATAAAATAATTGTACACATACGCTATAAACGTTGAAAAAATAATATTTAGCGAGATCTGATTTTTAGAAAGTTATATTTTTTTTGTGAGCTATGATATTTCTATAAACTCAGAATAGAACTGACAGCAGAGTTTGGGAACAAAATCATGTGCATCAGACATTGTCATTAATCCAGTTTCATCAGTTCGAAACCTTTAACACATTTTCATTCATTTTTAAAAATAACATCTTTTACTAAGTTCCCGAAGAACAATTTCATCTTCAGGCTACGTTTGGAATGTTTAAACAGAGGGCAAACATTTTTTGTGTAGTTTAGAATTACAGAAAATATGTGCAATGCAGGAAAATGTATAAATCTTGAGATAATAAGAAAGAAAAAGGGGTTAATTCTGTAAAATATATGAAAGTGGTTTTTGAAACCTCATAAACCGATTTAAATTCATTCTTTAACCTTTTTAGTTAGCGATTTTAATCTCCGGACTGTAGTTCATCAAAGCATATTTAATCTCTGTCTTATGTAATATAGATCACAACATACCAGGATTAATCTGATCTAACATGACATAACATGATATAAACACTAACCAGTCCATTACAGGCAAAGTCCAAAAATCCTATAGATTAACCCAAAATGTAATCATGATTCCAAACAAGTCCAATATTTTAACAATACTTAGGTTATTAGTCCAATACATGGTCCTTGTTCCAGGACTAGTACAAAATACCAATTTTAATCTCCAGCAGGTTAGTTGTATGTAACTTTATAGTGTATATTATATTCCTTACACCAGTACTTATAGTCAAAGATAATATTTTTAATCCCTACGTTAGTTTAATGTTTAGTATACTGTACAGTGTAATAGCATCAAATGAAATCATGAAGGGTGTTATAGCAGGCATTTTCATATAGTTTATATATAGTTAGTATAGCAGGCATTTTCATATAGTTTATATATAGTTAGTATAGCAGGCATTTTCATATAGTTTATATATAGTTAGTATAGCAGGCATGTTCATATAGTTTATATATAGTTAGTATAGCATGCAAAATGAAGTTTTATTTCATTCTGTATAGTCCTTATACCAGGACAAATCCAATATAACAATTTTAATTTCCAGGTTGGTTAATAAAAGGTTTTAAATATGAAGAGTCTACTCAAGTATTTCGGTACTGGGGGAAAATCTTAAATAATTCCGTAAACTCTGTTGTTTCTTTAAAATAAGAAGTAAATCTTGAATGAAATGCCTGACGATAAAATAGTTGGTTCCAGCTTCCTTTGTCATCCCTAATATCTTCACTGGGATCTCCTTTGTCATCCTTCCTTTCTCCTTTCTTTCATCCTTCTCCTTCCTCCCCTCCTTCTCCTTTTTGTCATCTTTATCCTTTCTGTCATCTTTTTTCCGCTCCTTTTCAATTCTATTGTCCTTCATCAATTTGTCTGTCTTAAAAAGACTGGATTCTATTTTTCTAATTTTTACTTTCTCCTCTTTCTTCTCTTTTTCTTTCACTTTCTGTTTATCCTCGGATTCTCTTCGGCTCTGTACTTTAACAGGTTTTGTTTCTGTTTCTGAATCACTATCTGAACTTTCCAGTTTTCTCTTTTCTAATTTCTCATCTCGCCTCTTCTCTCGTTCTTCTCGGTCTTTTATCTTTCTTTCTCGTTCTTCCCGTCGTCTCTGTTCTCTCTTCTCCTCTTTTCGTTTCCATTTTCGTTCAAAATCCTCCAACTTATCCTTAAAAATGGAAAAAATAATTGTTAGATGTTTTAATCGTATAAGAAAGGAAAAACGTTCAAAATACGAGAATTAAAACATAACTAAGTGATAAGCACGAAGCACGAAGATATCCATTCGGATGGAATCGGGTGGATAATTTTCAATGCTTTGAGGGTAAAAGGGAACATATTTAACCTCTTATACTTGATTTACAGAACAAAAATTGATTTCATGTTCTAGTGATAAACACATATAAAAAAGAAGGTTTTTTAACTCAATTTCATCTATATAAATATAAATTTTCGTGGGAAAAGCGAAATAAATCATATCAGATATTTAGGGACGTCTTACTAACATATACCCCAAAACCTTGTTGACTTTACTAACTCAAGGCGAAAATAAGGTATAATAGGATAATTTCGAGAAAAATAAATCGAAAATAAAAAAATTGTAAAGTTATTTTAAACTTTTTTTCTTTTTTGAAAAAGAGATGTTTTTGTCCCCAGGATACGATCGGGTTGTTTCGATCGAATCTCGGAATTTTTCTATTGCGAAAGTTTGGTGTTGTAAGGGTTTTTGTATTGATCTGCCAGGGGTTGTAATCTGGCAGCACATTCATCCGTTCACGCTTCATTTATTTTGAGAAGAGGGCCGACAAGATTCCAGCTGGGCCTGAGAATAGTATAGTGCAAGAAATATATAGACCAGGAACCGCCATACCTGATGCGTCAAATCTGTGTACTGCAGTGGGAGATCAAAACAAAGAATTCAGAGGGAACGCATCATTTTTGAGGGAAAAGGGCACAAGGGATGGAATAAAAATATTTTCAATATTGACCAGAAAGCCAAAAATCATATGTATTCCCTCTAACTTGATATATTAACTGGTTTTTTGTTGGACTGTAATATCACATCAGAGTTATAGTCCTTTCCCTTTAACTTCTGTGGGGGCACTGGGTTTGTTTACATTCCCACAGAATACAGTACACAATTTGCGTATATCCTGTATATAGTTCCTTGGTAGAGTGCAGGAATTCTGTAATGGTTAGGTTCTACTTTCGTAGAAGGCCTTAGAAGAATCCTTCATCATCAGCCTATGGACGGGTTACTGCTATACATATACATCCCAGTTCTATTTTGAATTAAGAATCTGGTAAATTATGGATCCAATTAACCAGGCAAGAAAAATTCTCCCAAAAAAACCTTCTTTGAACTATTGGATATAATACCTAAAATGATCATCCTAGGGTAGTGGTGGTTAGTTACCAAGCTTTATAATAGGATAGAATAAAAGTGAAACATGTTAATTTGCAAACATATATAGCTTTGAAAATAAAGTAAAATAAAAACTTTGCAATACAAATAATTCATGAATACCGTATAGCAGCCCAGTGGCAAGGCTGATGCACTTCCAACATTTCACCTTGGTAATACGATTTAAAAAATTTTCCTTTGTAGGAATTCTTCTGATATACTGGAATGAGGCCCAAGTGCCTTACAGATAGGAAACATCACACTCATTTCTTCCAATCATTTGTAAGCCTATACCTATAGCTGGCAATCCATAGACTCTCCCTGCTTGTCAGCCTTTCCTCTCTTCATCATCATTCAATTGGATCAATCCATTTCAAGCTTCTTTCTTGTTGAGTAGAAAGCACGCACCTTTTCGCTACGAAAGATGTTGACAGCCATCCCTCTGTCCTCAGACATCCGTCAGGTGGTCATGACTGCTTAACCAGATGTTGGGTTCAGATGATTTTGAAACCACAGGTTTGTAAGTAGTGTGGGAATTAAACCCGTGAACACCAATCCAGTTACTGGCTCCATACAAGTGTGCTTAACTTCAGTAATCTAACGAGAACTGGTGTCACACACTAGCCACCCTACCCCACCACACTAGAGCCACCCCAACCCACAAACTTTTTTTGAACTGCAGACAAGATTACTTACCGGACAATCCAGGTGCTCTTTAGGTTCCCATGTATTCGTGTCAGACTCCCAGCCAACCCATTTAATATAGTAGACCCAGGTTCCATTCTTTAACTAAACATAGAGGAACCCATTAAATATAGTAGACCCAGGTTCCATTCTTTAACTAAACATAGAGGAACCTATTTTATATAGTAGACCCAGGTTCCATTCTTTAACTAAACATAGAGGAACCCATTTAATATAGTAGACCCAGGTTCCATTCGTTAACTAAACATAGAGGAACCCATTTAATATAGTAGACCCAGGCTCCATTTTTTAACTTAACATAGAGGAACCCATTTAATATAATAGACCCAGGTTCCATTCTTTAACTAAACATAGAGGAACCCATTTAATATAGTAGACCCAGGTTCCCTTTTTTAACTTAACATAGAGGAACCCATTTAATATAGTAGACCCAGGTTCCATTCTTTAACTTAACATAGAGGAACCTATTTTATAAAGTAGACCCAGGTTCCATTCTTTTACTTAATATAGAGGAACCCATTTTATATAGTGGACTAAGGTTCCATTCTTTAACTAAACATAGCGGAACCCATTTAATATAGTAAACACAGGTTTCATTCTTTAACTAAACATAGAGGAACCCATTTAATATAGTAGACCCAGGTTCCATTCTTTAACTGAACACAAAGGAGCCTATTTTATATTGTAGATCCAGGTTCCATTCTTTAACTATACATAAAAGAAGACCATAGAGGAACCTGTTTAATTTAGTAGACTATAGAGGAACCTATTTAATACAGTAGACCATAGAGGAACCTATCTAATATAGTAGACCATAGAAGAACCTGTTTAATATAGTGGACCATAGAGGAACCTATTTAATATAGTAGACAATGGAGGAACCTATTTAATATAGTAGACCATAGAGGAACCTGTTTAATTTAGTAGACCAAAGAGGAACCTATTTAATATTGTAGACCATAGAGGAACCTATTTAATATAGTAGACAATAGAGGAACATATTTATTATATTAGACAATAGAGGAACCTATTTAATATAGTAGACAATAGAGGAACCTATTTTAGACCATAGAGAAACCTATTTTATATAGTAGACCATAGAGGAACCTATTTTATATAGTAAACCATAGAGAAACCTATCTAATACAGCAGACCAAAGAGAAACCTATTTAACATAGTACAACCAGGTTCTTTAACTAGCCAAAGGATATCCTATGTAGATAGAAGACCTACTATTACTAAACTTAGAACCATGAAACCAAACAAATAATCTTCACCTTTTTATCTCTGATTTCTTCAACTTCATACTCATCCTCCTCATCCTCACTTCCATCCTCTTCCTTACTGCGGGACCTAACATATTAATAAGTATTCATTTTTTCTGGTATATTGAATTATTTATAATTATCATAGTTTTAGATATATTAGTATTCGTCCTTACTCCGGAACCTAGATAAAGTATAACTCATCCTTACTCCAGGAACCTAGATAAAATATTATTCATCCTTACTCCAGAACCTAGATATAATACTATTCATCCTTACTCCAGGAACCTATATATAGTAGAATTCAGCCTTGCTTCGGGAACCTAGATAAAGTAGAACTCATCCTAGTAGAACTCATCCTAACTCCAGAACCTAGAAATTGTTGTTTTTATTCTTGCTCCTGAGCCTAGATATAGTAGTATTCATCCTTACTCCAGGAACCTAGATGTAGTAGTATTCATCCTTACTCCAGGAACCTAGATGTAGTAGTATTCATCCTTACTCCAGGAACCTAGCTATAGTAGTATTCATCCTTACTCCAGGAACCTAGCTATAGTAGAATTCTTCCTTACTCCAGGAACCTAGCTATAGTAGTATTCATCCTTACTCCAGGAACCTAGCTATAGTAGTATTCATCCTTGCTCCAGGAACCTAGATATAGTGGTATTCATCCTTACTCCAGGAACCTAGATATAGTAGTATTCATCCTTACTCCAGGAACCTAGATGTATGTAGTATTCATCCTTACTCCAGGAACCTAGATAAAGTAGTGTTCTTTCTTGTTACGAAATCTAAAGAGTATTTATCCTTTCTCTGGATCCAAGATATAATAGTTTGCATCCTTACACTGAAGCCAAGACTATGTAGTAAAAATATTCCGAAGTATTTTTCAAAAATACAATTTTAGTTACAGAATAAAGATCCTCTTCAAAGCCTTATCTTACTATCAAATTTAATTATGTAAGTGGAAACATTTTAGATGGTCCGCCAGGTGAGGGGGGATGCAACAATATACAGTACTGAAATTATGTCAAGTATGTTTAACAGGAAAGTAAACAGAATACTAATTTAAGTAAACAGTTAGAACTTGGTTTATTCTCAGCAACAACTGATGGAAAATATTAAAAGAATTTCACCTTTATTTCCCAAGATGCAACAAAATAAGAATGCAATTTTATTTTCTGAGATCCAACAATAACATAAGAATGCAATATTTTTACAAAATAAAAATAAAAACATTTTTTTGAGACAGGGAGCCCATTTAAAATTTAAAAACTTAAAGGGTTGAATCATTTAGATAGAATAAACAATCCTTGCAGAGAAAAATTTGATATTTTGCATTACACCCTATTATTTTATGTTTTTTTTTACTGTTTTCTTTGATGCATAACCTGAAACAAATTTTTCCTTCAACAGGAATTTCCCTTAGATTTTTGTACCAAAATCAAACAAGTGCTTTTTGTGATTTATCAATTTTAAATATTTATTGAGTTGTATTTTAAGCTCTCTTATACTAAACATATTTTTTATTGTTGAAAAAAGAGCCGTAACAATTATTTGTGGAGGAAGAGTGGAATACCTTGATCTTGACTGAGCCCCGTCTACGCTTTTCTTCCTCCTTGGAATTTCATCCTCTGAGCTCGACATTTTATCTACGCACAGCCAATATCATTCAGATTATCAAACGTGATTTTACTTCTTGAAAATATTTTAAACGATATCTAAGTTGTTTAAAAACAATGCTAAAATACATAGAATACAAAACAGTGCTTAGGAAACATTTAATTTTTTTGCGAAACCGGATCCTGGATCCGTCCTGTAAAATAGGATTTTATTATATAATTTCTGAATTTATCATCTTATCTTTTGCCAATTTGTTTCATGAAACTTTATTTAATATTCAAAGTCATTACATTAGTTAACATAGTATTAGTTAACACTTAAAGGGACTGTAAGCGCAAGTGACCCTTTATGCAAAGATGGCGATGCCCGATTTTTAAATAATTTGTATGTTATACGGCAACTTGAATCCGAATCCAGGGAGCAAAAATGTTGCGGGTCCGGATCCTGAGCACTGGTCAATCCTACGACGTTGGCAATTTATTTATTTAACAAAATTAGTTTCAATCTCGGATTCTAGCAAGTTAGTGATGAGTAAACCGGGCAGGTATACAGGTTATAAAATCTTAGTGAAGAATAATTGTATCCCGAGTATACTATTTAACTTCTGGGGGAAAAACCTATTTTCATACAGGGGGGGGGGGATTTTTTCAGAAAATATACACCCCTGAACAATCTTCATTTAATAGACGATTGTTATTTTGAAACCCATGCTAGTCCCGGGTTCAATAATTTAGAATCGCAAAAATATGGATTTTTCCAGAACTTCACATTGACTTTTTTACAAGTAATATAATCAAAACTATCTGCTGATGGAGGAGAAGAGGGGGGGAGCAACATTCTAATAATTATACAGGTGTACTGGATTGTTCTACATTGCAAAGTTAACTTATAAATTTCTCCAAGGGGGGGGGGGTAACAAGGGCAATTTGAGTTTTATAATAGCGCAATAAATAGTATTGTACTGGAATAATTGAGTAGGGAGAAACTCTTTCCCTTTTTTTTAGATCAAAAATCTAAGTGGAAAGAAAACAGAATCATTTTGAACAATTTTCAATAAGATTCTTATCATTATTACGTTAAATTTCATTCAAGAGCAGGAAAATTTCCTGTTAAAACGGATGGAAATTGCAGGGACCGCTATCATTTCACAATTAAAATTTTGGGTTTAAATTACAACAAATGAAATTACAATCTAAAAATAATTATACATTATTTAATAATATAAGATTCAGTATTTGGTTCTAAATGAAAAGGATAAAATCAATGAGTTATTTGATTGATGGACCGAAAAATCGATCAATCAATCGATTTATCAATCAATCAAACAATCAATCAATCAAAAAGTCAATGAATTTGGTGTAAAATATTTTTTATAACCCGGTTTTTAATAATCCAGGATTTCGACTTTCCAGTGTCTCCGCAAAAATCCAAGAGGTCAGAAGTAGGGCTGGGCACGTTCCAACTGTTTCTAGCCGTTTCGTTAGCGGTTAGTTACAACCATTAAGAAATAAAAATTTTAGTTAGCCGTTAATTTTAAAGCTAAGAACGAAACGTTCATTCCGTGAACGGCATTTTCTATTTTTTTAAAAATTACCTTTAATTAACGATCTCAATTCTTTTACCGGCGTTAACGGAAATTTTTCAACAATCGGTAACGGCTCTATTCGTTAATGGTACCGTTATTACAATTAACGGCGCGAAGGACCGTAAAAATCTTTATTAACAGCGCAAAGGGCTGAAAAAATTCGTTAACTTATAAAATCGTTAACGGCACAGCCATCAACGGTACATTGCAGTATTGGCAGCGTAAAAGGCAAAAAAAATCGTTAACGGTTAAAAAAAATCGTTAACGGTATATTACAATATTAATGGCGTTAACTGCGAAAAAAATTCGTTAACGGTAAAAAAATTGTTAACGGCACAGACGTTAACGGTTTATTAAAGTATTAACGGTGTTAACGGCAAAATGAATTTTAAACTTTGCCCAGCCCTAGTCAGAAGATGTAGTGCTGAACAAAAACTCAATAGTTCCTTAATTTAAAATTTGAAATATCATTCTTACCAAAATATTCTGTCACAATCAACATTTTGCATAATGTACGTATTTTTTTTTAATTTGTTATGCTTCTCAGATTTTTTATGAGTGAGGAGCATCTTAAACGCAAAAAAAACTGAATGCTTAAAATTTTTTTACAGAACATTTAATTAGTCGTTACAGGAATAAAATCATTTGTTTAATACATCAATAATATCACAATGTAAATTGAGTTTTAGAATTTACAAATACAAAAATAAATATTTTTTCACTGGTTTACAGCATGTCCATAATTAACATAAAAAATGTGGTGGAAAAAATCAATTTATTTAGTGTTAATTCCTGGCTTTGTTAAAAATATGACAGCTTTTTCCTTATTATCGGAGAAAATAAAATCTTTGTATTAACAAACATATAGTTATCTAAATCAATGATTAAAATAATCTCTGAAAATTGTGAACGCATGTTAATTTGATATTTAATTGATTTAAAAGATTCAAACAAACCTTCCATCGTCCATTGGTCTGACAAGTCTTAATTATTAGTTATTCTAGAACGAGGGAGGGGGTGCAGAGGCGCCATGATCCCCGCAAAAATGATCTCCGAACCTCAGGATTTGCAGAATTATCTCCCGGCCCCGCAAAACTGGTCTCCCAGCCTCAGTGACGTCACCAAGCCTCCCGCCATTCTGTCTCCTCGCCCCGCATTTTGGCTCCAATAAAAAAATATTTGGCTTTTATTTCCACCAAGAACCTTTTTTTAAAAAATTCTCATTACAGTACATTACAGTACCGTACAGTACAGTACAGTACAGTACAGTACAGTACAGTACAGTACAGTACAGTACAGTACAGTACAGTACAGTACAGTACACTCCAGTACCGTACACTACAACGCTGTGGTTGTATACACGATGAGTTGGTTTAGATAATATCTATGAGATAAATGAAAACCAGATCAAGGGTTTGATTAGAACCAGGGTTTATTCTACAGTAGTGTCTGTACAGTGTATACCCCATAAGTTGAGATGAATGAGACCCAGATCCAGGGTTGGATTAGAACAATGAGTATTCTCTATCCAGAATATTCTTGTATTGTTGACTAAATATCATGGTTGCAACGGACCATTTGAAGGACATGAAGCTCCAAACACCAGCAAGCATATAACTAGAAAAATTAAGATTAAAAATGGTCATTAATAATAAAGATAAATATTTTCGTTTCAAATAAAATGAATTTGAGAGAAAAAGAGTTTCTGGAAATAGTTTTGAAATTGAAAAAAGTAAGAAATTTTAGGTGATTATCTTAGAAAATAATTTGATTTAATTTTAGAAAATATAAACCAATTTATATATAAAAAATTTTAATGTCATAAAAAAAGTTCTGAAATGATGGTAAACCAAAACCAATTGCTCAACAACTGAGCAATTAAAAAAAGCATGATTGTAAAAAGCTACCAAAACAATTTTAATTTAAAAAAATACCTTTCGCTCATCGGATAAATACTCTGATGCTCACTGATCACAATGTAGAAATAGTAAATAGAAGCTGAAAATAATGTCATTTACTAACTGATCACAATAAAGGAATTGTAATAATAAGTTTAAAAATATTCTGTTTACGACTTTTTAATCATGATTTCAATGTTTAGGAAATTAGGAACTGAAAATTAGATTTGCACTTTTCAACTAATTTAAAGTTTGATTATATGCAAAATTCCATGTTGCCGGATATTCTGCTCATATTTTCAATTTGAAAGTTTGTGTCTTTGAATTTCTAATTTTATAACATATCCTAGTTAAAGGACCGGGGTTTTGGTAAAGTGCATTTAAAAAATGGAGAAACAGATTAAATCTATAGATTTGATAAAACGAACCACTAAATGTTTTTTTGAAGCATTTTCTAAAGCATTTAAAGAGACTATGGACATATTTTCACAATGGAACAGTCAAACCTTCATCTGAGCAGGAAACCACTATTAGAAATTATAATTTTTCCATTTAAACAAAGATATCTCAGGGGGCGGAAACGTCGTGTGTGTGTGTGTCTGAACCAAAAAAAGTGTGTGTAAGGAATACCGAACCAAAGGCGTGTACTTTAGGTAAATACAGTACATAAGAATCTCGGTATTTGTACAATCTAGGAGAGTAAATTTGTTTATTGTTAATTGTTTACTTAAAAATAAGTTTAATATACATGTAATATATTATTTACATGTTTAAGTCAACACTATAAGCCAAATTTTCATGCAAAGAATATAATTTAATTAATGTTTAAAATAAACTACTCGTTATTCAAGCTTAATTATCATTGACGACATTGTTCTAAAATTTCCTTGACTGTAGTCATGTTGTGTGTCGGTACCAAAAGAGTGTGCGTGTGTAATACAGAACTCGTCTGCAAAGCAGTGGGACTGCCTTTCTCATGCCAGACCAGCGCCGTTTCCCTTCCCTTTAATCCTATTCCCTGGGATATCTTCAGCGCTGTAGGTCAGAAGAAGGTATGAAGGGTACCGCAGTGAATCTATCATGCCCCTCTTTAAATATCACTTTAAATTACATCTACAGTCAATTTTTGTATTTAGTACAGAGTTACCAAAGACGACTTAAGGTCTTAATATATGACGATTTAAAGGTTAAGGTTCAAATGTTCTGCCTTGAATCAATAAATATTGCCTTTAAATGACTTATTCAACGATTTGGCGAAGAGAAAAACAAGTTTACAGATACAGGGAATCATGAATATAAGGGAACAGACAGAAACAATTGCGTACAGTCGTCTACGAAGTCTCAATCTTCTCAGGGTAACCCTGTACATAAGTGAAGTGTACTTGAGTGTAACTAATTATATAAATGAAAACAAATACCTCCTGTACTGCAGAGTAAGGTTAGTATGCCCAAGTTTCTGAGTGCAGTCAACGAGTGAATAGTGTGCCAGTGCTCTAACCGATTATTTCTAAACAAAATTCATGATTTATGAAAAACCATTTTTGCATTTTTCAAAGTTTCAATTATTTATCCAGAATCCTCATTTTCGAGATATCTAAAGTTTTTCTCATTTACCTAAAAATCCCATTTCTATCATGACTAAAGTTTTTTATTTATCCAGACCCCAATTTGACTATTTCAGGTTTTAAGTTTTTAGTTTTTATTATTTATTGATCCAGATACCTCATTATTAATAATTTAAAATGTTATTACATATTCAGAAAATTTATCTAAATTTGTTAAAACTTAAATTTTTTTTATCAAAAAGAAAACTTATTAAAAAGAGGTACATTCAAAAAAATTTCTTGAATTATTCCTGCGAGTGTTAGAAGAATAATATTTTGAAGGAATTAAGTTCGAAAAAAACGAGAGATATTTGAATAACCAGCTGAAGAGTTGGGACTCAATTTATTAATAATTCAACATTTTATAAATAAAACCAATTCAGGGCTTATTTAGAAATAAATTAAAATGAATGAAAATAGTTTGTACCGTGTTTAGAACTTGTACGTATTTATCATAATTAGAAGGTGGCACAAAAATTGGTACTTTGCATAGTTAATTCAAAAGTAACCCCCCCCCCCCCCAAAAAAAAGAAAATTTAAAAAAAATTTGCAGAGTATTTTGCTTCTCGACCCATGGAGAATTATCATTCTATTTTTGTATTTTTTTTTACAATGAAATATAAATAATGCAGTTGGTTCACAATAGATATAAAATATTCCTACCTAAACAATAGATGCTGGTGTAGAACTATTGAAGATAGAGCACAAGAGAGAAGAGCCCATAAACCTACAATATGTTTTATCATTTAAAGAGGGATTGTTGAAATAATTTTATTACAATGCATACATGAATTTGTCGGGGAAGGGGGGGGGGGTTGCTTTCTGCTGAGCCCAATAGCCCCCCGTGTATACATCTGCAACCTATTATCTTATCAAAAGTAATAGATAAAAATTTTCTTTCAAAAGTATATATATATTTTTTGTACTTGTTTATTAATTTTGCCAAGAATGAACTACACTTTAAAGGTGGGAAACTATATTCTGCAAAGAATTCTTATAAGTATTCCTCTAGAAATATTTGTGTACAAAACAGTGTACTGCAGTTTGAGGGGAATATTTATGTACAAAACAGTGTACTGCAGTTTGAGGGGAATTGTATGAAAAACTTAGTTTATCTGTTCCGAATTTGAATATTATTTGAATATTTAAAATCCGAGTTTTTCTGAAAAATTGTCATTTTGATTGCAAAATGTAATTTTAATTGTTTTTACTTTCGTTATCTTATCTGATTTATTTCTTAACTATTGTTATGACCTGCATGGTAATTTTGATACAAGAAAGTAAATACAAAGAACACACAACAACCAGCCAGAACACCAAACACTGAAAATAAACAAAAAATAACTTTAAATTCTAATATTTTTAAATTCATGTACTTAAAGTCGTAAATACTAACCCAGCATAAAAAAGCATTAAAATATTTTGTACCTGAAAACGCTATTTTCAGCTTCATAGACACAGAATTTCGATCATCGGCCATTTTTCCCCTGAAAATAAATATCTTTATTTACATCGATTTCACATATATCTAGCATGATTTATAACAAACAAAAACAATTAAATTAATCACATAATAACAATTTATATCTAACATTAGACTCAGGCATAAACCTCTGAATTTATTAAATTTTTATCAGCATTTTTCTTTATCTAAAAATATTTTACATTTAAATTGACAAAATCATATTAAACAAAATGTAAGTTGAAAGGAATGTATACGAAACTACAAGTGACCATCAAATTAAGATAAAACAGTTTCACATATGGACTTGCATTACAGATTAAGAAATAATTAAGGTTTCTGCCATATATTTTTGTAGTATCTTTGGGACACTTAAAAACACGTTTACAATTACTTTAATTTCCTCCTTGGCTAGAAGTACATTCAAGAAAAGTACTGGACTGGTGTTGTTTTATCACAGATATCTAAAAATGTAGAATTTATTAATTTTTCAAGCGTATTTTTTTTTTAACCAAGTGGAGGTTTCGAACTCAAATTTTAAAGAAAAAAGATCTAAAAAGCTCGTCCCGTTAAAACCAATTCAGAATTGTATCAGATTTCATTGGAAAACTACGACTCGAAAATTCTGGAAAAGGGTTTGTTTGGTGGATTCTATTTTAGATACGATGGTCAACATAAATATCATCAGTGTCTGTTACCGTAACAGTGATATTATACAATTTCAATACCTAATAATTCAGTGGTGAGTACACAAACCACTTTTCATTTATATAAAAATTTACTATTGGATACTGTTTTAAAATTTATATCAGCCTCTGTATTGTATCCCCATGTCAATAAACGATATATGCTGACCACGGTATTATTTAGGGTTACCCACAAACGATGAGACTTTAAGGGGATCTTAGCCTGATCAAAGTTCAGTGTTCGTATGCGAATTGCCCGTTCCCTGACAATTTTAGAATTAAACGTAAACCTCTGTGAATTTGTTCAAATCTTTTAAGATTGTGGTATAAGTAATATAACATTACGTAGGAAGGAAGTGTAATGTTTAAAAGTATATATAATTTTATTTTATTATATTATATATGTAACCTGCGGAGATGGAGATGTTCCTGGCTGATCAAGAGGGTTCAACAAGAAGGAATTTCTAAATATTTATTCATAAGATACTAGACTTTCAGTCTGCAGTCCTCTTCTAGCAACAACTTTAGTGTTAAAAATTGCTTTTCAAGCGGCCATTTTTTTCTTCGTAATTGTAAAATTGAAAATTTCCGATATTTCTGACATTTCTGATAACATTGAAACTTTCTTTCTCCCAAAAATAAACCAATGACAATAAATTTTATCGATGCAAAAAATATTGCTGGTTTGTTTATACCACTGACCAGGTTTGGTAAACGTTATACCACTGACCTGGCCTGGTTGGTTAAAACACTGACCAGGTTTGGTTCGTTATACCACTGACCTGGCCTGGTTGGCTATACCACTGACCTGGCATTGGTTGGTTGTACCACAGACCTGGCCAGGTTTGTTATCCTACTGACCTGGCCTGGTTGGTTGACCCGTTGTTCTCTGGGTTGGATAAGACTGATCTAACGAACTCCTGAACCTCCTGATTGAGCTGCTGCAACTCAATATGAGCCTGCTGATTACTCCTGTGTCAAGAAAAACATTGAAATATATTTTTCGGCGCATTTTTTTCTCTCGATGAACTAATTTATACCAATTTATATGAGGACTGGAATCTGTAATTGAAACATTTCTTAACTTAACTAAAGCTTCAATAAATTCCAAAATCTTTATTTACAATTAAAAAGAATGATTTAAACCAATCTTGTAGGATCTATTAAACACTAACTATCATATTTTGCGTTCAATATTTTACTTTAAATTGCACTTACTTGATGAGAAGTGCAGTATTTTTAGTAATCTCTAGTAGTCCACTTTTTTCTAAAATATCCTGGGTCCGCTCAAACCTTGCCCTCTTCTCAGGAACTACCGGAACCTAAGTTGATGCATAGAATAATCTGGGAATCGGATTTTACCATAGAGGAATTAAAAGAATCTCTCGGTATGAATTTTTTCAGTCCCTTTCAGCCTGAAAGGGAGTTCAAAGTGTAGAAATCATAGTAAATGTTCACAAATTATATGCAGTTGAGTACATTAATACAGTATGTTCCCTAGACTATCCATTTCAATTTCGAATCTTTTAAACTGTTAAATAAACTTTATAATGAATTAGGTGAATAAAAACATAATTTGATTTATAGTTATAACGGAAAATCATCGTTTGTAAAGTGAAAGGCATAGAGTCTATGTGAAATGATCATTGGTCAATTATGAAACCAGCCTATTTCATAATTTGGTTTTCTTTTAACAATAATTTTCGATTTTCTATAAAATGATATTCCAGGGTGCAACAGGTTATATAGCATAAATATGTGAAGTACACCTGCAGTATGGAAACAGTACAACAAAATGGCCGTTTTACACTTTTTTCTAGTAAATTCCTCTCTATATATTCTATTCTCTATGGATTTTACCCTCACTGAAAACAATCTTTTCATTCTCATGTAATTGCTTTTAATAAAAGCTTCACATCAAGTGCATATGCAACTGCTAATTAATGCATAACAAAATATTTATTTAGACATTGCTAGAGTAAAATATTGATAAAATAGTTAATAATAATTAAAAGATATTCTCACTAAGAACCTGCCTAGAGATTAATTTACTAAATACCATTTTGATTTTTTATGGTTTATTTTAGTACTTAGGAATTAGGATCATATATTTCTATAGTATTATTGACAAGTTTCCTGTCTGAAACCTTAAACCTTTCAAATATGATCGAACTTGTTATGTCATCAGTAGTTTGATTCCTTAACTTAACAAATACTATGTAACAGCTTCAAAATTATTCATAGTTTTTTTACAACAAAAAATTTGGCTTTGATGGATCAATGTGGGGGTCAAACTAAGTCATCACAACGTAATTTCAAGTTTAAAAGGCAGAGCTGCCTAATACTTACCATTTCTTTTTGCCCTGACTCAGTGCGCTTCATTGTTATATTAAATGAATAAGTGTATATTAAATATGTATTTTTGTTTCAGCACCGATCAAGAACAGCTTTAAATATATCCGGGTCTTCATATGTTTAAAAACCAATTTCTGTTTTGATGTAGTTGCTTTACAATGTAATTTAAGCCTCTAAAGTCTCCGTTTACATCTGAAACAAATAAAGAAATTAAGCAAAAAGACTTGGTAATTTCCTAGTATACGATTTTAGGACCCCCCCCCCCTCCAATTAATTTTGTACATGGATATTAAATGTAACAGGATCCTAAATGCAAGACATGTGGCCGCAGCGCTCGGCCCAGAAAGTGTCTTAACTTAACCTAACCCGTGGCCGCAGCGCTCGGCCCCGAGCCTGTCCTAGCTGCAGCGCTCGGCCTAGAAAGTGTCTTAACCTAACCTAACCCTAAATAATAATAAAAAAAATAATAAATTTGCTGAAAAATAAGTACACGTACAAAATTTATAGGAGGGGGGGGGCGGGAGGGGGGCCGGGTCCAAAAATCTTATACTAGGACGGACCCAAAGACTTTTAGTTGGAAAATAACTCTTACATTACGTTAGCGTAATTTCAAGTGACCCTACCTGCACAGATTTAAAAGCTTTGTCTGATCAAGTATGAATTAGACATCAAAGTTTTTGCTTCTTTAAGCTGTTTATTTGCTTCTGCGGTTTCTCTGCAAATGCAAAAGTGACAACGCATTTTATTCTTTAAAAGACTAGCAACGGAAAAACTCACAAAAGGTAAACACGTTACGAGATAGAAAACGACGGTATCTTCCACATTTTTGATCAGATCTAACGGAACCGTTAAATGTCGGGCATTGTCATCTTCGCATGAAGGGTTTGTAATTAGATTTACGACCTTGAAGTTTTATTCGCACATAACAATTATAGTAATAGAAAAAAGAAAGAGAGCTGTACATGAAGCAAAGCGGGTAAAAAATGTTTTTAAATTAGGGGGGGGGGGATTTTCAAGATAATATATTAATATACTCCACACGCTAACTAGCCAGAAGGAGTTCATCTTTGCTGCAATCTCGGATTCAGTAGTAAAATATTTTAACTTCTCATGTAATAAATATTTCACACGCATATCTACATGGACGTGTAGTTCCCACCAACAAAAATTTTTCCATTTCAATGGAGAATTGAAAAAGCGAAATTTATTTCCTCCTCGAGTTTAATTATCATTTTCTATAAAATGATTTGATTAAATTCAATTTTTTTACAGATCACATAAATGTAATTAATGGGATTAGTAATCGACTATAATGCAGGATGTGAAATAAGAATTCTTGAATGAATTGATACCATTTTGTTGTTTTTTACTAAATTTTTTACGGTTTGATATTACGAATGATTGCGGCATTCGAGAATAAGAGAGAAATCTCAAACTAATTGCTCTAAGAAACTATAAAGGACGAGTGACGACCTGATTTTACCACTGATATAAATAATATCATTTGGAGAATTCAATTTTTTTGTATTTATTTTGTTTTAAGTTTAACATGATAATTTTACATCACATTTCAAAATAATAAATAAATATTTACAATGAGTTATTGCTAAACAAATAATATAGATGTCGTTATTTTGCAGTAGTTAAGATACAACTAGCGGCACTAACGTCAATGATCTGTACTACCACATTCCAATCTGAAAAATTCAATTCCAAGAATTGGACCAATGAGAAGAGGTTCTGGATAAATCGAACCAATCAGAACTACGAATTTGTGCAGGCCAGCTGTTGTCCGTGCTACGGCATAATTCTTTGTGAGTGAAGGTAGCGGGTGATCGTCTAATACCCAGGTAGATATAAACAGGGCAGAATACCTACCTGACTTTCTGCAAATATATTCAACAAGTTGCTGTAAATTATAAATAATAAAATTTTTCAGATCAATGATTTTGAATTAAAATGTCCTTTGCTGACAACAATCCTGAGGAAAAAGGTAATTTTTTAAATAAGGATCTAATCCAAGTGTTAAATGTGTAGAAATGATCCCTGGTTTAATAATGGGAGGTAGTTAACTGGAAAACCTACCTTTGGCCAGGTAAGTAGGTAGGATTGAGGCAGTTCTGCCCAATATCTAGACCCAGGTATATGAAGAAATAACACAGGTAGCGGTGAAATATATAGACCTCAACATCACTCAGCAGACAAGTAAACAATCAACAAGACGAAGGATCAAAATCTTAGCAAATTTGTGACGATTTTGCGGAATGTGAAATAAATCAATAATCCCGGTGCAGTGCACCGCTCTCTCTCAGCATTCCATTCTGGTATTATTATCGTATTCAAGTCCGGACTGTAGGATGACGGACACTCAACAAATCGTCCAGTCGTCCAGTCTTAAACCAAGGATAACAGGACTAGTAACCGCTACGGTAGACACCTTCTCGTCATACAAATCATTGGATTTGGGCTCAACACCTTGTGATAATTCATCCAATCAATCTCAAGATACAGAAATCTCAGATATTCATGAAACTTCAATCATTCCATCTCAATCTATACATTCGAATAATGAAACTGGAAACATTCCGTCCAAAGGGGAAGTAACTGTTCCGTCCGAATCTACCAAAGGAATGAAATCTGTAAATGACAATTGCACTTCTACAAATAATATCATTCCACCCAAAGATATGGAAGTGAGAGAAAATTCTTTGAATCAAAGTGTAAATATTTCGTCAATTTCTACAGAAGACACAGCAGCTATTCCGTCCAATTCTATTGAAGAAACAGCAACCATTACGTCCAATTCTACAGAAGTAACAGCTACCATTCCATCCAATTCTACCGACGTAACAGCAGTTATTCCGTCGAAAGCTACAGAAGTAACAGCAGTTATTCCGTCCAATTCTACAGAAGTAAAAGCAGTTATTCCGTCCAATTCTACAGAAGTAACAGCAGTTATTCCGTCCAATTCTACAGAAGTAGTATCAGCTATTCCGTCCATATCTGCAGAAGTAACTTCAGTTAATCCGTCCACTTCAATAGAAGTAACATCAGCTATTCCGTCCAGATCTGCAGCAGCTATTCCGTCTAATTCTACTGAAATACCAGATAACATTCCGTCCAATTCTACACATGTAACTGCAACTTCTTCGTCTAATTCTACAGAAGTAAACGTAACTATTCCGTCCAATTCTACATATGTAACAGATACAGTTACGTCCAACTCTACAGAAGTTACTGCAACTACTCCGTCCAATTCTACTGATACAAATAACCAACTTCCCTCCAATTCTACGAAACAAATTTCTTCAGCAAGTTCTGAAATAGTAGAATCTATGTATTTGGAGTCTACTGTTGAAACAACTACAGTGCATACAGAAGTTATGATGTCTACAAGTGAATCTCAAATCCTATCAACGCAATCTACTTGCCCTGAAGGGATAACAACTGACATTGAACCCGAAGTAGATTCTGCCTTCCTTAACTCTGGGTTAAGCCCTAAGGTCTCTAATTCATCTGATATAATTAGCTCTATATCTACGAGGACTACTGAATCTGAGGAGTTAACTAGTGAATCTGAACCCTGTGAAGCTATGGAAACCAATGAAACTTCTATTGACCCCGAAGCATGTGACATGTTTGATGCTCCTGCTGGATCAGAAGTAAAAAATGCCGGAAACTTGACGTCAGCTGTAACAAACCTTGCGGAAGTTCACCAAACACAATCCCAGCCCGACTCCTCATCGCTAGAACAATCAACAGAAAAAATGGGTTTAATTTCAGAACCTGTCTCCGATAATTTAACTCAAAAGTCTCAGCCCATAAAAACTGAATCTAATCCGCCTCAGCCAACAGTTCTTCTAACCCCTATTGAGGAAGAGTACATTACAGAGAACGTGAGTGATAACAATGTTATTTCTATTCCTGAATATTCGGACACTGCGGCTAGTCTGTGCACTGATGGATCCATCACAGTGAGTAATCTTGGAACCTTGAAGCTGGAGAATGGAGGACGGATTCAAGTCTCCCAAGGATACTCGCAGCTCAATCTACCTTCTCATATCACGCTGTCCAACGGTAATACTATTGTCATCAACCAGAACAACATCCTTGCCGCGGCTATGGCGGGTAACATCACCGGCGACATCATAACAAGTTCCGGAAACCATGAAATGAGGTATTCCTCTACCACAACCTCCAGATCTTCTACCAAGATAGAGCAAGGACTTGGGAACTATTCTAAACCTCCAAGTACTGCTATTCTGCTGCAGACAGCTAAAGAGGTTCTCCAACTACCAGATGATCCTGTAGAGTATAGAAGAGTATTCACATCATCAGGCAGGATTAATTTACTAATGATATGCACGGGTGGGAGCTTGAACATACTCTTGCACAAATACTTTTATACATTTACTCAATATTTGAAATGATGACCAAAAATCGGTAAATGTACTAGTCATGTATTTCAAACATGTTAATATATTTCAAATCTAATATTCCTTTATAACAGCTAATCTTTTTAAATTACCCTATTTTTTAGTCCATTTCATCTTATCTTGATAAAAATTGTTTGCATGATACTTATCTTAATCTATATATAATATACTAATCTTGATACATAGTTTACTCAATACTCCTCTTGATATTTACAGTTTACTCAATACACATCTTGATATATACAGTTTACTCAATACACATCTTGATACATACAGTTTACTCAATACACATCTTGATATATACAGTTTACTCAATACTCATCTTGATATATACACTATACAGTTTACTCAATACTCATATTGATACATACAGTTTACTCAATACACATCTTGATATATACAGTTTACTCAATGCTCATCTTGATATATACAGTTTACACAATACACATCTTGATATATACAGTTTACTCAATACTCATCTTGATATATACAGTTTACTCAATACTCATTTTGATATACAGTTTACTTAATACATATCTTGATACATACAGTTTACTCAGTGCTCATCTTGATATATACAGTTTACTCAATACTCATCTCGGTATATACAGTTTACTCAATACTCATCTTGATATTTACAGTTTACTCAATACTCATCCTGATACATACAGTTTACTCAGTACTCATATTGATATATACAGTTTACTCAGTACTCATCTTGATATATACAGTTTACTCAATACTCATCCTGATATATACAGTTTACTTAATACTCATCCTGATATATACAGTTTATTCAATACTCATCTTGATATATACAGTTTACTCAATACTCATCCTGATACATACAGTTTACTCAGTACTCATATTGATATATACAGTTTACTCAATACTCTCTTGATATAAACAGGTTACTCAATACTCCTCATGATATACACAGTTTACTCAATACTCATCTTGATATATACAGTTTACTCACTCATCTTGATAGATACAGTTTACAGTATAAGCATAGTTAACCGAATTTTGTATATTAAAAAAGATTAAAGATTAACGGTGTGAAGCGTTTAAAACTTTTTAGATGATGAAAGGACTTTCGTTGTAATTTTAGGTGACCTTCCATTTATAAAGTTACATGTCGGATTAACTGCGTTAAAGAAAATGTCGTTTTTAATTTGATAAGTGCAAAAAGTTAGTTTAATGAAACGAAAACATGGACATCTAATTCATAATTGATCAGACAAAGCTTTATGAGTACCGTGTCAATCGGATCCGTCACTCTATCCATAGAGAGTTATTTGAAATTACGCTACAGTCTCTTTAAGTCTTTAAAATTACGTCGTATCCTCATTTTAATTGTTGATTATTGCGATTGTGTGTATTGATCAATTTTGAACCTTTACTTTAATCTGAATTCAAACCTTGTCAAGTTATTCTTTAATAAAACCAGATCGTTAATTAGATATTATTTCACTAGTTGTTCTCTTTTCTGACACGGAACCTGAGATTCATCCTCCACCCCCCTGAACCCGTTCAGCAGGTGTGTGTACTGTATGCTGGTACAGTTCCCACATATAATTATCCCAATATTTAACTAAACTAGAATTATTCCCCTCAACGTAACAATTATCATCCAGAGAATAGTATGGGGGGAGGGGTCGGTTTCAATTCTAGAAAAGAACATCTCCCATAGCAATATAAATATTGTTTGGAGTTATTTCAACTAAAAAAGTTTGTTGCAACCATAAACCTTATAATTGGTCGAATAAACTATAAAATGTTGCACCCAAAATAACATTGATTTAATGAATAAACTACGTACTGTTGCAGCCTAAACAACATGGATTTGTTGAATACTCTTTGTGCACCCTACTTGTTAAATGAAAGTAGAGTTAGTTACACCCTACTTGTTAAATAAAAGTAGAGTTTGTTGCACCCTACTTGTTAAATGTTAAAGTAGAGTTTGTTGCACCCGTTAAATGAAAGTAGAGTTTGTTGCACCCTACTTGTTAAATGAAAGTAGAGTTTGTTGCACCCTACTTGTTAAATGTTAAAGTAGAGTTTGTTGCACCCGTTAAATGAAAGTAGAGTTTGGTGTACCCTACTTGTTAAATGTTAAAGTAGAGTTTGTTGCACCCTACTTGTTAAATTAAAGTAGAGTTTGTTGCACCCTACTTGTTAAATGTTAAAGTAGAGTTTCTTGCACCCTACTTGTTAAATAAAAGTAGAGTTTGTTGCACCCTACTTGTTAAATTAAAGATGAGTTTGTTGCACCCTACTTGTTAAATGTTAAAGTAGAGTTTGTTGCACCCTACTTGTTAAATGGAAGTAGAGTTTGTTGCACCCGACTTGTTAAATGAAAGTAGAGTTTGTTGCACACTACTTGTCAAATGAAAGTAGTTTGTTGCACCCTACTTGTTAAATAAAAGTAGAGTTTGTTGCACCCTACTTGTTAAATGAAGAGTTTGTTGCACCCTACTTGTTAAATGAAAGTAGAGTTTGTTGTACCCTACTTGTTAAATGAAAGTAGAGTTTGGTGTACCCTATTTGTTAAATGAAGAGTTTGGTGTACCCTACTTGTTAAATGAAAGTAGAGTTTGTTGTACCCTACTTGTTAAATGAAAGTAGAGTTTGTTGTACCCTACTTGTTAAATGAAAGTAGAGTTTGGTGTACCCTACTTGTAAAATGAAGAGTTCGTTGTACCCTACTTGTTAAATGAAGAGTTTGTTGCACCCTACTTGTTAAATGAAGAGTTTGTTGCACCCTACTTGTTAAATGAAGAGTTTGTTGCACCCTACATCGCACGGTTCTTAAATCTAAAATCTGCTGTGTAATCCTGTATTATATCATTCACACTAACATTCAAGTATCTTCATCCACCCCCCCCC
>NW_019396103.1:251682-252574 GCF_000591075.1 Eurytemora carolleeae | reverse complement strand
ATACACTTATATAAAACCATCACAGACAAAGTAAATCATGCTATATGTATTTTCATACACTTATATAAAACCATCACAGACAAAGTAAATATGTTGTATGTATTTTTATTCACTTATATAAAACCATCACAGACAAAGTAAATCATACTGTGTGTATTTTCATACACTTATATAAAACCATCACAGACAAAGTAAATATGTTGTATGTATTTTTATTCACTTATGTAAAACCATCATAAACAAAGTAAATCATGCTGTATGTATTTTCATACACTTAAATAAAGCCATTACAGACAAAGTAAATCATGCTTTATGTATTTTATTCCACTTATATAAAACTATCACAGACAGATTAAATCATGCGGTATGTATTTTTGTACACTTATATAAAACCATCACAGACAAAGTAAATCATACTGTGTGTATTTTTATACACTTATATAAAACCATCACAGACAAAGTAAATCATGCTATATGTATTTTCATACACTTATATAAAACCATCACAGACGAAGTAAATCATACTGTATGTATTTTTATTCACTTATATAAAACCATCACAGACAAAGTAAATCATGCTGTATGTATTTTACTTTGGGTTTATAAAAATATAGGATGTTTAAATTACACTTTTAAAAGTTTACATTATCAGCCATTTTTCTATATGTTTTTTTTCTTAAAATTTCTTAATAAGAGGAGAGAAATCAAAAGTACAGTTAGCACGTAATATTTATATTAATTTTAAGAGAAATCATTGAAATTATTTTTCTCCAGAATCGCGCAATAAGGGAAAATGAATGATTTTGGGGGAAATAATAGATTTCTGGAAGGGTATTCAAATTTGCCTTTTAATATTATTTTTTGTCTTCATTCCCCCCCCCCACCCCCGATC
>NW_019396103.1:240027-251587 GCF_000591075.1 Eurytemora carolleeae | reverse complement strand
TTTCAACAGCCTCAGACCAATACTTTTTGAGTTATGTAAAAAAAACTACAGGGGGGGGTCAAATTGACCCCCCCCCCCAGCGTATCCTGGTTTTCAAGTACCCCAGCAGGGATAGGGTTAAACATCTTGTGATTTGTTAAATCAATTTTACATATTTGTTCTCTCACTGATTCCTCTTAATTTGGTTTCTTCTTTCTTCATCTTTTAATTTCCACTGTTGCAATTTCTTTGTTTATTTCCCCCCAGGGCAGTCACTCTTATTTCTCAGCGGATCCATTATTACTTAAAGTTTAACCTTTTCTAAATATAAAGTGTTCCATTAATTAAGGTAACTGACGAGAATGGAACGTATATCCTGGAACCTGTTTCAAGTGAAGAATTTTACGAAGATCCAAACATTATGTGGATAGAGGTAAAAATTTACGATCTTTTACCATTGCAAATATGTTAATTTTAATTTTTTTTGAAAGATTAATATTAATCATCGAGAAATAATACTGAGGCATCAATTTAATTATTTTTATTATATTAGGAAACAGTTGAAGTTGAACAGGAGTCGTATGATAATTTACCAAATATGGTGATAATCTTGAACCCAAACGGAACTGTGAACGAGGAGTTGATGCTTGCCAACGGGATGAATATGGAGACAATCAAGGCTGTGACGGATGCAGCGACAGGTCCGGAGTTTGATGCTAAATCTTTTTTCAACTGGAATGTTTTTCGATGCTAAGCTATTGCTATTACTTAACCTTTAAGACACAAAATTTATAAATTCTTAGGAAAAAACTTGTTGTTTTGTTAGAATTTATGGCAAATGTTCCGATTTTAATTTTAAATGAGTTAAATCAACGAAATAAAAATGTACTTTTAAGGTGGAATAAACCTTCATACCCTGATACCTCCAACATCAACGTCATCTAATGCTCCAATATCAATCTCATCACTCAAACCTATTCCTAAAAACCTTCTATCAGGTACAGTCTATATCTACAGCTTATAGTGTCCAACAGGCTGACACATGAAGAAGGATACGTCATAAAATCAATAGATGCATAGGTTCTCTGGGTGATACAACCTTTAGTATCATGATTTGATTTGATTTGATTTGATTTGATTTGATTTGATTTGATTTGATTTGATTTGATTTGATTTGATTTGATTTGATTTGATTTGATTTGATTTGGTTTGGTTTGGTTTGATTTGTATTTGATTTGTATTTGTAATTGTATTTAAATGCAAAAATATTTTTGTTCTAACTTAATGAAATTAGGAGCAAGTAGCTTCAGGAAAAAATTGTACAGGCTGCATTTAATAATAAAAATTTTGAATGAATCTAAAAATGCAATCCTCAGATCAACCTAAAGTTTTCACAAAATTGACATAATGGGAAACAATGCACTTAAAAAAATTAACCACCTTTGTGTGTCACCCTAATGTGCAATCATCTAAATGGATCTGAAATCAAACATGCAAAATATTTATAACATACAATAAGATTAATACATAACATAGTTTTTATAGTATTTTAAAATTGATGCAATCATTCCGTTTTTAAAAACTGTTTTTTTTTTCTATGCAACTATTTGGATTGAATCCTGCTATAAAGCTTATTTATGCTGATACGCTATATTGGGATTACCTTACTATGATAGTGCAGTAAAAATATTATACAAGTAGTCAGGAATAATAAAATCATATGTGTTATGTATAAAATAAAAACTCGAGTTAAAACAAAATAAGTAAAAAGATGCTAAACCTTTATTTGTTTAGGTCGGGAGATGAATGTCACGGTTGACAGTGCTGGGAATATCCTCAGTACATCCTCTGTTGAGGACCAGGGGGACCTCGATATCACGGAGGATGTTACTCAGATGGAGGTAGCTCTTTCATTGATTTATCAGACTTTTTCAGATTTCGACGTACAAATTTTAGCCCTGTTGTTTACCCGCCCCCCCCCCATTATTTTGATAATGTTGAAGCAAACAATTCTTAAACTTGGTAATGGGTTTTTACCTCTTTAGAACTTATCTAAAATTTAAACTTTGTATTTCTCTTATAATATTTTTTTTTCGTAAAACTTTTGAGTATGGAAAAAGGGTTGTCTCAAAATTTATTTAAATCACCAATTAAATTTTTTTGACATCTAAATTTGGTCAACTTTTTTACATTACTTTATTAGCAAGAACTTTATAACCTAAAGATTATGGATAAAAAACCAGATATTTTTTACAAAATATAATTTTGTAATGTTATATATGGTTCAGGATCCAATGTTACTGGTTGACGGTGGTATGAAGCACATGACCCGAATCATCAACATCAACGGAACCCAGCACATTATCTCCTCTAACAAACCGATACCGGAACTCAGAAAAATAAATAATGCCCAGGTTGGGAATCTATATGTAAGTTAAGGAAGGATATGTGTATACATTACAACGAGCTATCAAAAACTCCGGTATTTCATCTTTTCTGACAATGTTAGAAATTCACTATTTTTTTGCTCCTTCCCTTTCCCTTTTATATCCTTTTTTATCCAAAAATTGTCAGAAGGGTAACTAAGGAAAAATTATACACGTGCAAACATACAGAGCGTCCCATATCATATTAGATTATCTCCAATCTTTAACGCCAAAATACGCACATAATACTAAAAAATCTAGCATTTTCTTTAAAAAAAATGTTCTATTAGCCTTATTAAATTTTTTAAAATGATTCATTCTTCTTAAATTTTCTGATTTATCCCCCAAATCGTAATTTAGGCCCATTGACGCGGTCTAATTTGATGTGGGACACCCTGTAGTTGATTGTACTGGAACTATATACATACAGATCTAATCACTGACAGAAATTAAAGTTTTAACTTTGCCAAAGTATTGGATCATTCAATGCAACTCGTCGCTTTTTTTAAACCAAGATTCGACAAATTACGGCTACTTTCATCCTCGCTTGATGGTTTAGAAAGTCATCGACATGATACGGCCGGGCATAAAAATCCGAATTTCAAATAGTTTAAATCATTGTTTACGAGATTCATAAACTTCAGCCTGTACTTCTGAGTTTAATGACGAGAATTGCGCGAAGGTTTGATCGAAATTGAACTTCTTTTTCCCAGACTAAAGTAACGTGGCAAGGACCAGGATAAAGTTTAAATTCTCAGCATCACAGTTCCTTTTAGAATATTGAATTCCTTTCTTAATTGTTGTTTATTGTAGAACATGTTCTCGAGTATGCTGCCTGTAACCCCGCTAGGAACTCTTGATCTCTCCCTGCCTAAGAAGGTTGACTCGAACTGCCTGGATCAGTTCGTCAATCCCTCAGCTCTCGTCTCAGAGAATACAGTTCTCAAGGTTCTAGACGAGTCGGACTATTTAAAAGTAAAAAGAAATTCAGTGGCGAAAATTCGGCGGCCACGAATGCGTGACGAAAATGGAAATGGAAGTCCTTATATTCACAGAAAAACAACAAGCTTAGGGGCGCTAGGACAAGCATTGCATGGTAAGTTTTGAAGAAAAACATTTTATTTTATTATTTTGCGATGAAAAAGTTTTAAAAGTTCTTGGCCGAAAAATATCGGTTCAGCGGTCGGAGTAAATAATGATTCACTTAAAGAATTACATCATTTCATTTTAAATTTTATATGAGATCAAACAAATTCAAATTATTTTAACTGGCTATCATTTTTTAAAACTTTAAAAATTGTTTTTCTCGATGAAGACCCGGGTACCGGGCAAGTAGGGCCTGGAGTTTCAACGAAATTTATAAACCACCTGCAGTGATTTATACATATTCATGTCAATGTGCCATTGCGAGTTTCTATCTGAAGACGACATTAATACATGACTTTGTAAATTTCAATATGGATGACATTGCGTATTTAATTGTTCTCTGTTCTTCAGGAATGCCCCGGGATAGTCGAGAAAACGCTGTTCAAATTTGTCCTATTTGTAAATTTCAAGCAACAACCAAAAATCCATACAGACATTTACAGGTGAGAAGGTTTTTCTAATCATTCCGCTCAGATCTACGATTCTTCCCTCCCCAAGGTAATAATGCAGTGAAAGTTATTTCAGAGGTGTACCCATCTTTTGTACTGCAGTGTACTTTCTCTGGGTCTTAATGTAAACACAAGACGGATGTCAGATCCGGACACGGAATCCATCTTACACATAAAAAAAAATAAAAATAAATGAAATATTCTGGTCATAGGAAACTATAATGTTAATTATCAAAATTTAATGCTTTTACCCCCCTCGGATACTAAACGAACACTGATGCATCTATTCTTGTTTACAAATTCCTCACAGAGAGAACTGGTTTCAATATGTACGCAGAGTATACGCTACTGCAATTAACTTTCCTTGCATTATAACCTTGCCCCTCTCCATGTTTACACTACCTTGACTAATGAGTACTGACTAACAGAGGACCTGCAAAGAACAACTGTTTATTTATAGACGAACATTCAGGTTTGTGGGACCACGAATCTTATTGTGAGAAATAATAATGATTTCGATCATTGTTTCAAAATTCGTGTCACTTTAAATTACATTTTTTAAACGATTTCTGATCTTAAGATATCCTAGTTTTTCTCAAATAATGGTGGCAAAATGAATAAATATTATAGTTTTCTATTCAAAACTGACAATCCAATATTACAAAACTTTTTAACTTATTTAAATTATAATTTAGGACCATCTTGCCCGTATTCACTTCAAAGATCGCATAGCAGCGGAGCTACCTACCAAGAAACCATACATCTGCCCCTTCGAGGGATGTGATGGGAAACAGTACCCAGACTGGCAGGTACTGACCAGCTAAGGGTTGGGTGGGGTAGTGATAATTTTATATTTTTAGGGTTAAACTTTAAAGATCTTAAACACGATTAGATGTGAAAAAGAAATACTTTTAACAATTATAATCGAAGTTTTCTAATATTAAAAAGAATAAAAAAATTCAATGTTTTCAAAACATTTACATATAAATATTTATATATTTATTTGTTTAAAGTATTGATTGGAATAACCTTTAACACTTATTTTTAGTGAATATTTAGAATTATTGTATTCTAGGCTGTGATGAGACACTATATTGGAAAGAAGCACGGTATACTGGACAAATATGTGAAAGAAGAACTCATGCAAATCCGCCGAGACAATGGCGGAAGAATCCCCGGCACAGTTATCCGCCCAGGGGTTGAAATCATGCTGTAACAAGATCACTCCTCCGTTCACAATAGTTCTGAATTTGAGAAGACCCAAGTTTACCAGAAAGCCAAAATATCATTTTTTGTCAAATTTTTAAAAGATACATTAAGAGGATCGTGAAAACATTTTCGGTTAAATTTGATGTACAAAAAATGGGGGCTTGTCAAGTCGTCGTGCCGTTTCTCGCATTTTACGTGAAAATTCCAAATATATGGATCAGTTCCTTTTAAGATTCTTAAACTCGTGAATTAATAAATTTTGTAAATATTAAAATTATGCCTCCCCTATGGGGGTGGGATGTACTACTAGATGTCGCACACGTTTTAGGAGGAAATATTTAGGAGCAATCATCCCTAACTGAAAGTATTGGAGTCCGTCTTACGCATTTATTTTACATTTAATTTTTTTAATCCCGTGATTTTAAATCAATATATTTATATGAATTTGAATAACAAAGGTTGTATACAATTTTATAATTACTATTTGCATTCGACAATCAAGCTGAATCCCAGGGATTAAGATAATATTTTGTTAGTTTTTATATTTCTTCTTTCTCGCATTTACAATTTGTTGAAGCCTGTAATTTTTTTCCTTTATCTGACAGAAAAATATTATTCTTAGCTCTAGGTTGTAATAAGTATTTACTGTAGTGTAGTTCTGCATTTATTTTAACCGCATTTATTGCTAGTTATATTTTAGATCTCTCATCAGTTTTAAACTAGAAAAATATTATAAATGTTTCTCTTCATCACTTGTAACGTTTTTATTTTTTTATTATTTTGCTTCAACATTTAGGGGTTTTAAAATCAAATTATCAATTAAATTTTAGTTTTAAAAACACATTTGGGTTTGAAATCATCATTAACAAATGAAAATACAAACCCGATCGTAGACAAACTTAGATTTTAGCTACAATCTTATTTGATTAAAGTAATTAGCGTTCTTATATCTGTCATTATTCTACTGTACCTAACTGGGGTTTAGACTCTTGAATCTAAGAGAATTAAGAGTTATTCTGATGTCACTCTTTGCACAATGTAACCATTATGATTCAAAAGCACAAATTTGTTTAAATTATGCATAAACTGTCATTATTGTGGCATTAAATGTAAATTCGTCAATACTTTCATTTAATTTTTAATCAGCGTGAAGCCTTGAACCTTGATTTAGTTTTCTAGATCTAGGTTTATCCCGGAGAAATCTAATAAAGAATCCGTCCGACCAAATACGATATTAGTTCTGTAATTGGCCAAGTTTTACAACTTCACGGGACAGTTGATAAATCAACTTGAAACTGAGCACGTGTAATTTTTCAAAGAAATTTTAATTTTGTAATTATAAAATAGTCAAATATATATGTTAACATGATTTTGTTTTTAACGCTCCGAGAAAAGAGAATACAAAAATTATAGTTTTGAATGAATACAAGAATAATTGATGCAGAATTTCGATTTAAATTATTTATAATTATTACTTAATATAAAGTTTTCCTTGAGGAAGAGATTGCTAATTAAATTTTTAATGACCGCTCAATGGAGCAAAATCAATTACATTTGTTCAGTAATGTAAGAAACTGTCAATTTTATTGTTTTTCCATAAAGAATCTGATAAAAAATTTAATTGGTCTCTGGCAGAGCAAAGGTTCCCTGGTAATATTTAGACTACTTTTACAATATGCCGATGCAGTTAAAATGATAACCGACACCAAGGTTGTAATGCAAGGAAAGTTAATCGCTGTCGCGTATACTCTGCGTACATATTGAAACCAGTTCTCTCTGGGCGGAATTTGTAAACAAGAATGGGTGCATCAGTTTCGTTTAGTATCCGAGGAAGTTAAAAGTATTTTTTGATAATTTTGATAATTCACATAATAAAGTTTCCTATGACCAGAATATTTCATTGATTTTTTTATGTGAAAAATGGATCCCATGTCTTGTGTTTACATTACCGCCCAGAGACAGTACACTGCAGTACAAAAGATGCGTACACTTCTGAAATAACTTACCTTGCAGTACATCCTTAACCAACACTAAAGAATGTAAAACATTCTAAGCTGTTCAGAAATGTTGTTATAGATGAAATGAACTGCTGTAAGGAACATAATGAATGTATAAATATATTCATAGCGAAGCTTTATCATTTAGATAGATTTTTCATCTTTATTAATGAAATATTTCAGATACACAACACGGCGCAAATTAATTGCAGGTAATATTCTTTATTAAGCTGTTTAAATATATCGAACTTTAATTGTACAAGTTTACAAAATTAAATACTCTTTTCTTTTGGTTTCTCAAAAAATTTGGCATCCCATTAGGGCCGATTCGGGAGATTCTTGCATTAAAGAACAAGTAACATATCCTGTACAACTAGGAGAACTGGTTAACATATCCTGTAGATACAGGAGAACTAGTAATATATCCAGTAGATACAGGAGAACTAGTAATATGGCCTGTAGATACAGGAGAACTAGTAATATATCCTATAGATACAGGAGAACTAGTAATATATCCATTAGATACAGGAGAACTAGTAACATATCCTGTAGATATAGGAGAACTAGTAACATATCCTATAGATACAAGAGAACTAGTAACATATCCTGTAGATACAGGAGAACTAGTAACATATCCTGTAGATACAGGAGAACTAGAAACATATCCTGTAGATATAGGAGGACTAGTAATATATCCATTAGATACAGGAGAACTAGTAACATATCCTGTAGATACAGGAGAACTAGTAACATATCCTGTAGATACAGGAGAACTAGTAATATATCCATTAGATACAGGAGAACTAGTAACATATCCTGTAGATACAAAAGAACTAGAAACATAACCTATAGATACAGGAGAACCAGTAACATATACTGTAGATACAGGAGAACTAGTAATAAATCCATTAGATACAGGAGAACTAGTAACATATCCTGTAGATACAGGAGAACTAGTAATGTATCCATTAGATACAGGAGAACTAGTAACATATCCTGTAGATACAGGAGAACTAGTAACATATTCTGCAGAACTATGAGAACTAGTGACATATCCTATAGATACAGGAGAACTAGTAAAATATCCTGTTGAACTAGTAACATATCCTGTAGAAACAGGAGAACTAGTAACATATCCTGTAGATACAGGAGAACTAGTAACATATCTAACATATCCTGTAGATATAGGAGGACTAGTAATATATCCATTAGATACAGGAGCACTAGTAATGTATCCATTAGATACAGGAGAACTAGTAACATATCCTGTAGATACAGGAGAACTAGTAATATATTCATTAGATACAGGAGAACTAGTAACATGAATTAATGATGAAAATAAATATGGAGGAGAAGTTGAAGAAGAAGAATATGAAGAAATAGTAGAAGGAATTCCTGGATAATTAAACGAAGAAAATGGTAAAGGGCTGAATGAGGAAGTTGATGAAAGAGTGGAGGAACTAGAATGAGGAGAGGCTGAAAAGGTAGACGTAGGAGGGGATGGAGGAGTTGACGGTAGTTTTGAAGAAAAAGCAGTTGAAGTCGTTGAAGGGGGTGACGTGGAAAATGTAGTTGAAGTGCAATGAGTAGTTAATAGCGGACGTGGAAGTATAATAGTTGAAGTCGTTGAAGGGAGTGAAGGAGGACATGTTGTAGTTGAAGTGCAAGGAGTAGTGGATGGAGGAGGGGAAGAAATAGTAGTTGGAAGATTTAGAGAAGAACATGCTGTAGTAGTAGTGCATGGAGTTGTGGATGGAGGAGGGGAAGAAATAGTAGTTGGAAGATTGGAAGAACAACATGTTGGAGTTGAAGTGCATGGAGTAGTGGATGGAGGAGGGGAAGAAATAGTACTTGAAAGAGTGGAAGAACAACATGTTGGAGTTGAAGTGCATGGAGTAGTGGATGGAGGAGGGGAAGAAATAGTACTTGAAAGAGTGAAAGAAGACCAAGTCGTGGTGGTAGTGCAAGGAGTAGTGGATGGAGGAGGGGAAGAAATAGTAGTTGGAAGAGTGGAAGAAGACCAAGTTGTGGTGGTAGTGCAAGGAGTAGTGGATGGAGAAGGGGAAGAAATAGTAGTTGGAAGAGTGGAAGAAGACCAAGTTGTGGTGGTAGGGCAGGGAGTAGTTGATTGAGGAGTTAAAGAAATAGAAGTTAATAGAATACTTGTTAAAGAAGAACAAGTTGTACAAGGAGAAGTGGAAGGAGGAGATGAAAAAATGGAAATTGGAGTAATTGAAGAAGAACCAGTGGAAGTAGAAGTAGGAGGAGTAGTGGAAGGAAAAGGTGCAGGAGATGTGTTTGATGGTGTTGAAGAAGAACATTTAGTAGTAGAAGTGCATGGTGTAGTAGAAGGAAGGGGTGGAGAAAGAGTAGTCGAAGGTATTGAAGAAGACCAAGTGGAAGTAGAGATGCAAGCCGTAGTAGATTGGTAAGGTGAAGGAGATGTAGTTGAGATTGTTGTAGAAGAACAAGTGGTAGTAGAAGTACATGACGTAGTGGATGGTTGAGTAGAATTTGTTGTGATTGTAGAAGTGAACAGAGTGGTTGAAGTACAAGGAGAAGTGGAGAGGGAAAAAGAAACAGTAGTTGATAGAGTAGACGTAGGATAAGACAAAGTAGGAGATGAAGTGACAGATGAGCATGTTGTCGTCATTTGCTCTGATGGGTAATTATTATTTTTGGTTTCTGGGTAATATATTTTTCTGGGTACAGGGACTGAATTCCCGCTGGGTTCTGGTAGTTGGTTCTGGGACGACTTCATATATTTGATGAGAGAAATTGGCTGATATTTGAGTGGATGGGTGGGTGGTAACTTTGTTGCGTTGTTCTTCTGTTCCAGCTCATCTATAATAAATATTTATTTGATTATTCAACATTTTCAGATTGGTCATTCGACCTTTTTATTCTTTTTTACAATTTAATGTGGGTATAGATAATTTCATCAAAAGCAATATTTTATCAGCCCCCCTAATCCCCCCCCCCCCACTTGCTACTTATCAAAGTTATTGTTTTTATATAATTACAGAAGACATAAAGTACATTACTCTTAGTGAGCTAATTAAATTATGGTAATGGATGCTTTTATTGTAATTATAATGTTTTAATTATTATTAATGTTTAAGATATAAGGAATGTTTTAATTGTAAATCTAAAAAAACTTACTATATTGCAATTCAACAATTGGCATGCTTGCATTCTGCAATTCAACAACTGGCATGTCCGGAATTTGCAATTCAACACTTGGCATGCTTGGATCCTTTATTTCAAAGGTTTGCATTTCTGGATCTTCAATATTTGAGATGTTTTCTGTTTTGATCTGATACACAGCTAACAAGTTTAATCCAATTCTTGCGTTTATGTCAAGTGAACTAGATTCATTTGCCATTAACCATAATTACAGTTGCCATAAATGATAACATTTGACATAATTACAAATCCTTACAACTTATATAGTTGTATTTAGGCTTAGGACAGGCCTTCAGGGGACACCGCGTCTTTGACTGTCATAGGGGGCTTGTCAAAAAAATGTATAATTCGTAATATGATAAAGTGTTATATAGCAAATGAAACGGCGCCCTTGTACAGTGCAGTGTGCACTGTGCAGTGCAGAGGGATTTGAATCAGAACAGTCAATGATGAACTTAAACGTTTTTTTAGTTTTTAGTTCGTTATTCAATTTTTAGAAAATCTGGTGCTTGCTTCATAAAAAATATTTGCTCTGATTCTGAACCTTCCTACATTGCTGTCAAAATCTGTAAATCTGTAAAATGTCTTTTTATTACTTGTACAATTTTTATATATACCTTTAGCTAGATACATACATACAGGGTGGCCCAAAAACAGGGATTAGTGTTTTTCAGCCCTTTTAAGCTTTAAAATACTCAAAATGTGCTGTAGCTTTAAAGGGAGTGTTCGCGAAAAATGGAAGGGGGTATAGGCTCAATGCGATAAAAAAGCGCTTTTGATCGCTACTAATTTTACTTCTATCTGTTGCGTCTATAAGTAGAAAATTGTTAAAGACGTCTCATAACGAATAATTTAGCGCCCATACAAATTGAGAAAATTGCAACACACAACTTAGACGGTAAAAAATCAATTTAATTTCAAACAAATCATTCAGATATTATAACCTATAGTCATCGATTATCTTTCGCCACATTTGTATATAGTTTATATTTTAAAATATTTTATTTTTTTAGGAAACGTTTTAAACGGATTTCGAAAAATGTGAGTGGTGCGCGGCATTCTTAGATAGTTGCGCAAGCTACAAGAGAAATAATCAAATTCAAAACAAATTAATTAAAAAATATTATAAAATATAAACTATATACAGAGGATGACAACGTTTTTGGAC
>NW_019396103.1:233605-239959 GCF_000591075.1 Eurytemora carolleeae | reverse complement strand
CAGATAGAAGTAAGATTAGTAGCGATCAAAAGCGCTTTTTTATCGCATTGAGCCTATACCCCCTTTCATTTTTCCCGAACACTCCCTTTAATTTAGTTTTTAATTTTAGAAGGCGTCGTTAAAATAACATTTTTATCGTCTAATGCCTCCGTTTGGCGTAAAACTATGTTGAATGTTCGAAAACCTCTCTATTTACTCTGAACAGTTAATAATTTTTATTATTCTGTTCAAATCAATATTCTAGAAAAAAAGCTTATAAATATAATAATGAATACTTAATAAGATTACTTTGAGGTTAATATTTCAAATTATTTCTTAAGGAGTCCCCAATTTGATGTCATGCAAAAAATCGCTTAGTTCTAAGGTCCATCAAAGCTGTTCTCAACCACGAGGCCGGGATTACTGCATCCCCTCTTTTGACGCTTCTCTTCAATCATAGAGATCTAGGATGAAAACTACCAATATACTTTGGATTTCAGAAAATTTGTAATTTGTTAACAGACTTTCGAAAATTTCTAATATTTGACATAATTTTATGCCAAATATTAGGATTACGTGACAAAAAATCTTACTTTAACGAACCCTTTCAATATTTAAAACAGTATACTGGATCACATTTTCGAGTCTTTTTAAAATATCGAAAGGGCTGAAAAACCTTAATCCCTATTTTTTGGGCCAACCTGTACATACATTTTTGTTGTTTAAATTAAAGAAATAAGATGTTTGTCCATAGTCTTTGTAGCTGTTCTATAGTTTCTATAGTTTCTATAGTTTCTATAGTTTCTATAGTTTCTATAGTTTCTATAGTTTCTATAGTTTCTATAGTTTCTATAGTTTCCATAGTTTCTATAGTTTCTATAGTTTCTATAGTTTCTATAGGCGTTTATATTTTAGTTTATTTTAGTTTATTTTAGTGTGTTTCTATAGTTTCTATAGGCGTTTTTGAACTCAAGGATGTGTTTCCATTTAATTAAGTGATAATTTGTATTTATTTATTTATTTATTCATTTGTATTTGTATTGTATTTGTATTTGTATTTGCATTAGTATTTGTGTTTGTATTTGTATTTGTATTTGTATTTGTATTTGTATTTGTATTTGTGTTTGTATTTGTATTTGTATTTGTATTTGTATTTGTATTTGTATTTGTAATTGTAATTGTGTTTGTGTTTGTGTTTGTGTTTGTGTTTGTGTTTGTGTTTGTATTTGTATTTGTGGATTAAACCAATGGCTGCAATGAATGAAAAGATTTCTCCATAAAAGTCCAATTACTATTTTCAATATCCAATGAATTATTCTTGATTACCTAGAAAAAATAAAGCTATCAAAGGGAAAGTTCTGATATTTGAGGTAAGAGCTAGGTATTAATTCTAAATTTAAGTTACCTACCATGGTTTCCTGATGAGTAACTAAGGTTCGTATAAGAATAAATATATAAATATATTTGTTCATTATGTAGAACATAACTGAACAACAAGAAGACTTCATTATTTTTATTTTAGATCATTGAAATGTGACCTAGTATGTGTCATAAGCAACATCTAATGATTTTTATTACATTGCATAAAGATCTTTAATATTGTCATCGCTATTAGAAAAAAGTGTCTTCATTCATTGTAAAGGGACCATTCACCTATAGTTTTTACCAAATAAAAATTTTTCCAAGTCCCTGGAAGAAAACTGGGATATTTACCAAGGGTAGACTTGTTTTTATACATTTTAACAACTCTTAATTCAAGTCTTTAAAAATCTTCCGGGGAACTTGAAGTATCTAATGAAGGTATATACTTCCCTGTCCTATTTCTAGACATCTATGTACATTCTTTTCAAAACATGGTTTATGTTTTTTTCTTCATGAACATATGATATATTCCGGTAAACGACATTTGAATAGAAAATCCATTAACTTAATTTTTAAAAATACGGTAATTTAGAATTAAGTATGCTCAAAACGTAGAAATGTTGCTTTAAAGTATGAATAATTATTGTAATCAATGCCGGGCGATAAACTTAAAAATATCTATATAATAAAGCTCTTTGCTCATATATATTTGTTTGAATATATGTTAGCTATAGCTGGTCAATTTTCAAAATTCGATTTTAAAAAATTCCACTGGAAACGCCGGGTACTTCAGATAGTATATTCTATAATCGTAGGAATTCCTATTTCTGTGGAGCCATATGAAGTTCTTTTTGATATAAACTAAAACTAACTAAGTACATTTTATCTATTTATATATCAGGTGCACTATAGATTCAGTAGAAGTAAATATTTCCATTTAGTGTAAAGCGCCGATATAAGGATTTATCTCTAATTGGATTGTGAGATATATAGAAAGATAAATGTTACCGCTATGCAATTTCTATTGGTTCAGAATAGACACCAAACACATTACTGAACGCTGATTGGATCAGGAGCTGATGGACTCGGCATACTAGAGTGCCGGTTAGTCTGTTTATATATAAATAAAGACCGATCGGACTCAACATATGCGGAGTGGGGGGCTAAAGGCCTTCTTTGTGTTACCGGTTTGAATAGGGAGACAACTCAACGTTGAACGTAAGACAGACGAAAAAACACCGCTTCCTGAATAAACATGCACGAGGAAATGTACACTGCTTCATACATAGCTACTAAGAATACATGTTATACATAAAATGTACATGTTGTCTCCTAATGTATGAAAGAGTACCCGTATTTTGCAAAGGAAAATATGCAAAGTTAGCGTCTAAATATACTTGAACTCAAGTCATTATATCCGGGCAATATGTTCGCCTTATGTTTAGTTCTAGTTCTACTTGAGAACCATAAGGTTCATATCTGTACCCTCCTTCTATCTATATCTATCTATCCTGATATTTATAAACCAATATCCAACCTCAGGAATAACAATAAAACCGAATTAAGTGAAAGTGAGATTTAACACGACAATTTCTGTTTCAATGTTAAATTACGTTTCAGATTGTTAAATCCTGTAAAATATGACCATCAAGTGAAGACGGATTTTCAGAATGAAAATAAATTTTGTAAATATTATTTTATTTATTCATCCCGTGTTTGGGAGAAATTTAACTCTTGATGAAAATGTTCCAAATTTGAATAATTCGTCGGTGGAATCGATATTGTTGGGGGCGGGCTCGAATATTCACGAGGTTCGGGTTTTGCCCGATTCACTCGATCTTCCTTCAATCAGAGATCCACCCGATCATCCTTCAAGCAGAGATCCACTCGATCTTCCTTCAATCAGAGATCAGGGTATTCTCAGAAACGGGAAGCAGCTTTTTGAAAAGTAAAAATAAATTTTTATTTTTAATTATCTATTTATTAATTTTTATATTTTACTCCCATCGTTTAATTTTTTTCCGAAAATTGTTGAAAAAAAATAATTTGGTTTTATTTTAACTTTAAACGGAACTGAAAACTCGCCACGGTCTCTAAATCTAATATCCTTATATTTTTGGAACCTGATATTGCAGACCTTTGATATTTCAAACTAACAGTCAAATAGTTAAAAGTTAAAATTAATATCAAAGGTTTACACCATCAGGTTTTAAGGTTTTAAGGTTTTAGGGTTTTAAGGTTTTAAGGTTTTAAGGGTTTAGAAAGTTAAAGTTTACTTGAGAGTTCAGTTACTTTTTTATTTTTCTACAAAAATATGTTGAGGAGGGTGAAATGTTTACAAGAAAACGCAAAATGTCTTATTTATCAAATGTGTTGTAGACTGGAGAACGGGTTTTCTGACGAAACTTTGATAAACGAAGATGCTAATCCAAGGAATCCTTGTCTTAATATAGTTTTCCTGTATACTGCATGCTTAGGATCCATTCATTTCGACGCGGATCTGTATTCCGGATCCGCGTCTGTAAAAATGGTTTCGGATTATGTTTAACGGTAGTAAAAACAAAACAAAATAATCTCTTCTTTTTAGGCTAATTTTTTGTAAAAGGGAATTTAGTTTTTGCCACAAACTCTGATTTTCTGATCTCTTTATCTTTACAACCCCATTTTGTAGACCTGTGATATTTCAAACTTGTAATGCTGGTTGTAAAGATTTACGGATTACAAGTTTATGTTTGTGGCAGAAACTTAATCCCGCTGACTTATTATAAATTGATTAGGAGGGGTTTTAATGATCTCTCATTTTGTTGATATTTAGCCTCCTGGATCTACATACTTTTTGCAAAACCGGAATCAGGGAGCTAATATTTTGCGGAACCGGATTCAGGGAGCTAAAATTTTGCAAAACCGGAATCAGGGAGCTAAAATTTTGCGGAACCGGATTCAGGGAGCTAAAATTTTGCGGAACCGGATCTTTTAACCCTGTTTCCTCATCAAGACATGTATTCAAGTTTTATAGTTTTCACATAAAGTCCATTTTGGAAAATTAAATATTGATTTTTCTATTTTTTATGTCTTACATTTTGTTGACATAAAGGCTAAATTTTTTTATGCAAAACCTACTAAATTATCAAATTTGTACATTCATGCTTACTGTAGTCTGTGTGACAGGCCCCTCTTATCCTCTTTAATCCTGTTAAAGACAAGAAATAAAAATTAGATTTTTGGGAAAAGCTTTGGAGCATTTCTCGGCAATGTTTTTTAGCCCTAGCGGCAGCAGTAGCAGTAAAAGCAGCAGTAGCAGTAGCAGTAGCAGTATTAACGGAAAAAATGGAACTATAAGAAGGAATGGAAGCAGCAATAAGAGAACAGAAAGGTAATATAAAAGGACCATTTTATAAAGCTTGCATATTTAATTATAATTTTATACCTCTATATTTGCAACCTGGTAATGTAAACCTTTCATTATTAGACTATTTTATCTATAGCTTTTTAATCTAAACAAAGGTCTGTTCGACATCAGGTTGTAAAGATATAAAATTTATGTAATTAGAATTTAGGGTGGATGGTCCGGTGAATAAGGCTATTTTTGTTTAAACGATTTGTTTGTTTTCACCCCCCAAAAATATTTTTTATAAATGTCACTTTATATCTTAATTTTTGGTACAAAATTTCATTCTGAATTCAGAATCAAAATTGAATAGTTTTAGTTTAATAAAAACCAATTAAAATCAATTAAAATACCAGGTTTTGCCCATGTCTATCAGTCTTTAATGTGTGTGGTTTTTTCCATATAGTTCAGTCTTTTATAGTCAGCATTTTTTTTTATTTAAATAATCTTTCAGAGCTTGACAAAACAAAACGACATGCCACCTATCCTAAGAAAAAAATTCGACATGTCACCTATCCTAAGAAGAAAACGACATGCCACCTATCCTAAGAACAAAACGACATTCCACCTATCCTAAGAACAAAACGACATGCCACCTATCCTAAGAACAAAACGACATGCCACCTATCCTAAGAACAAAACGACATGCCACCTATCCTAAAAACAAAACGACATGCCACCTATCCTAAGAACAAAACGACGTTTTATTATTATTATTATTATTATTACTATTATTATTATTATTATAAAAATGTGTTTAAAATGGCTTATGAAGACATTAAAATAAGCTATTTATTGATTCCAAATAATTTTCCAAATATTTAGGATCTTTACTAGTTCTACAGACTGAGAGAGAAGAAGTGAATACTGGTAGAGGTAAGGGTTAATTACTGGATATTTTTTTATTAAAAGTTTTATCTTCCCTCCTACCTCGCTTATCCGGCATAAAATTGATCTGAAAAATAGAATTAGATTAATAAAAGCTATTAAACTTTACGATAATAATAGCTTGGGAACCCGGCTTTGCCTGGATACTTAACTTCCCCTTTAAAATTCCACCTACTCAATTTAGAACTGTTGAACCAAGCATAAAATAGTCCTATGGTTCAACCGAGTTCCCAGATCAAAATTTGAGGCAAATCGGTCAAGGGTTCGAGAAATATGATCGGACAGAGATTACTACTTTTCATTAGCGATATCCTCTGTTAGTTTATTATTTAGATAATCACTCAATTAGTTTATTATTTAGACAAATACTCCGTTTCTTTATTATTTAGATAAATACTCAAATACTCCATTAGTTTATTATTTCGATAAATACTCCATTAGTTTATTATTTCTGTAAATACTCCATTATTTTATTCTTTAGATAATTACTCCATTAGTTAAATATTTAAATAAATACTCCATTTCTTCATTATTTAGATAAATACTCAAATACTCTATTAGTTTATTATTTAGACAAATACTCTATTAGTTTATTATTTAGATTAATATTCTGCCAGTTTATTAGTTTAATATTTAGATAAATATTCTGCCAGTTTAATAGTTTAATATTTAGATAAATACTCTGCCAGTTTATTAGTTTAATATTTAGATAAATATTCTGCCAGTTTATTAGTTTA
>NW_019396103.1:226955-232688 GCF_000591075.1 Eurytemora carolleeae | reverse complement strand
ATTATGAAACCAGCCTATTTCATAATTTGGTTTTCTTTTAACATTAATTTTAGATTTTCTATAAAATGATATTCCAGGGCCCAAAAGGTTATATAGCATAAATATGTGAAGTACACCTGCAGTATGGAAACAGTACAACAAAATGGCCGTTTTACACTTTTTTCTAGTAAATTCCCCTCTAATATATATTCTATTCTCTTTGGCCATAAACCTTCAATTGTTTATGTAAAATGGCCGGATCGGTCTAGATGTTTTACGTTGATTGGACAAAAAAACACCAGCTCAAGCCAAATCCATATATAGATAAATTGTTTGTAAAATGTGAAGAACACTATAGCTTAATTTTCTAACAGTGTAATCTGTCCCCTCTGGACAATATAATAGTACATAGTATAAACTACCATATGGAGCAGACTTGGAGTATAAATAGAGTATACATAGAGTTTACATAAATTATATAATACACAGAGTATGTGCATATAGTTTGTACATATAGATTGTAGTTGAAATATCGAGTATACCAAGGAGTTATAAATACCTCTCACTATACTTACCTTGGCGTATACATAGAGAGTGTAGTTGGAGTTTCGAGTATACCAAGGAGTTATAAATACCTCTTACTATACGCAACTTGGAGTATACATAGAGTTAAGTTTGAGTTGTGTCAATACACGTTTTCTATGATTATAATTTTAGTACTTTTGATCTCTAATGTGCCTTAAGTATAATATTTTTAAACTAACTTAGTTATTCTTTTATGGAACTCTTCAAGAGTATAGAGTGTATACTGAATCAGGCCGATGGGGTTTAATCAGGGAAGGTTTATAGCTAATCAAAGTTGAATAATCCCCCGGAAAATACCGTAAGCAAGGGCGTATTCAGGAATTTGTCCGTAGGGGCTTAATTTTTTTTTCTTTAGCACCCTTTGGGGTTTGAAAACCCTCTGAACTAAATTCAGGGGGGGCTTAGCCCCCATAGCCCCCCCCTGAATACGCCTCTGACCGTAACCTTAAACAGTTACAGAGAAGTATTTATCAAGTGTACTTATATTTAAGGAATTACCCAAGATGTTGTATTTAAAGTATAATCAATGATAAACAGCTGTTAATGATCCCAACATGCCCTGAAAACGCTCTAATTTCTCCGCGTAGATATCTCCGTATATAAGAGTGTAGAGTTTATTAACAATGGCAGGATGACACAGAAACCAGGATTGTTGTATAGACTGTAGAACCTAGTTTACACGGGTATCAGACGTCTTGACAGTATCTATCTATCTTTATACATATCTTTCTGTATATCTATACCTACAAATATATATATCTAAATATATCTATCAATCTGTCTTATTGTCTGTATATTAATCTATTTGTCTGACTGTCTGTTCGTATAACTATCAATCTTATATCTATGTATCCAGAAAAGCTCTTGCTTATGCTTTCTCTTTAATATAACTAATTATAAATCTTAAATTCTAGTTGATCATGAATATGATCATGGGAAATCTATTTCATAGAAAGCGTTAATTGTATATTTTTTTTACACTGTCTCCATGTTGGTCGGACAGGTTATCTTGTGGCTGGATAGGGGCTGGATACAGTCCTTTCCACTTCTACTATAGACAACAGATGAACATAAGCACAAAATACTTATGAAACCTTATGTTTTCTGCATAACAATTGTTGGATTAGCTTGTAAATTGTTTTTAAATGATTAAATCTTATTCATTTTCTGATTCGTCTCGCCGCGAACCCAAACTAGAGTCATGTACAATGCGATACGATATGGGACACCCTGTATTAAAGCAAACCTTTAACTGATGAGATTTGTACTACAGGAGGGTCAACTGTGCCCTCTGACTATTTATTAATCTGAGCTCGCGACATATTGGATTGCAGTTGGATATCAATAGGATTTTTAAAGATATTTCAATGTCAAGCAGAAAACATGGGATTTGTTGGTTTTAACGCTTATTTTTGCTGGATTACCTGCACAAAATACTTAAACAGTCAATTCATTATTATCCTTTACATTAAACTCATTACAAGACTCATTAGACTCAAAACAAGAGTCAATGTCATTGCAAATTCAAAAAAAAACTTGATGAAATAGAAAAAAAGATGTTAAAATCTATATAGTGATGAATAATCAAATGGGAATTAATGTCGTTTTAACTCATTCTTTGGAATAAGAATGAGATTAATTATTGTTTAATGAAATCCTAGAATTTGAATATTTTTAAAACAAATCATGCAATGGTTCATCGTTAACTCCATCTTTTTACATGTCAGTTCCCTTTTTCTGTCTCTCAGGCGGGGGGGCCTTTGGAAGGTTCGCCCCTCCCCCCGGCCTAGGTGCGCCTCTGGTGTCTTGATTAACTTATACATATAACTTTTACAACTTATACATATAGTGTGAGAAAAGTTAATTTTTATAATTTATATTTTTCGACTGTTTTCTTAATATATGTTGTACAGATGTTAAGTAATAAAGTAATTCAGTAATAATAATATTTTTTTTAAAGGAATTGAGTTTTTGCCACAAACTGGTGATTTTAAAATTCTTATATATTTTCAACCTGATCTTGTATACCTTAGATTTTTCAGACTATGAATTATGTTGGATCACATAATCTAAGTTTGAAATATCAAAGGTTTACAGCATCAGATTGTAAAGATATAAAGATTAGAAAATTTGAATTTGTGGCGAAGACTCAATTCCTTTGCAATTATTATTAATGTTGTTTACATCATAAACATACTTGGAATATTTAACCCCTTAGATTATTTAGATTTCAAACAAATACGTGTACAGTGTATACCACGTCAAACTAAATTGAGTCTTTGCCACAAACTCTGATTTTCTAATTCCTTATGACGTAGACCTTATAAGTTTAAAACTGTTAGATAAAATAATCTAAGTTTGAAATATCAAAGGTTTACGACAACTGTAAACTCTGGTTCATTTCAAGTACCGGGCCTACTTTTAACCAGTACATATACAGACTTATTATGACAAATCGGGAGAGTACACAAAATTAATTAGCTCCTCCATCAAGTTGCAGAGATATAGGGATCAGAAAAAAGTTAGAGTTTGTCGCAGAGACTCAAATATTTAGCATTTATAAAACGTGGGCGTAAAAACAAACTAGAGTAGCTTAAGGTCACAAAGTCGTAGAAGGGATGTCGCAAAAATTTGATCATCTCCTTCAGTGACACACTTCACGTTGAATAATTTAAAGAACGTATATTGCTGCTTTTAAACTGAAAACAGACAAAACTTTTAAAATGATTTTTTATCGACAGTTATGTCTAAATTATAAAATTTCCATATGTGTCATATTGGTTATATACACTATAGATATATCATAAAAAGTTGTTTAACAAATTAAATTTGACAAATTGAAAAAAGCAGAAATTACTTGTAGCAAAACACTTTTGGCAAAAATCACATATCAAATATATTATAGTGTCAAATTCAAGTGTTTAGATTAAATCTTAAATATTAACATAAATTTAAACTAATAGTTTGAATGTCGACAATATTGAACTATATAGAATATATAGAATATATTTAGTTGAAGAGGAGGTGGCGACAACTAAACCATTCCTTGGGAGCACTGATCTGGATCAGGATAGCTCAAGGTTAGAACACGGGTTATAAAGAGGAAATGTAAGTGTAATTTCAAGTGACACTATATGCCGAAGATGGTATCCTGAAAAGCGTTTACTAACCAAGGTTGAATTAGTTATTGTAATTTTTTTAAATTCAAAACCTTATTATTTTCAATTGTTGTTTCTCTTATACTTTAGGAAACCATATCTAGGAATTATGACAGTTTAACATATTTAAACCTAGGAAAACGACAATATATTCCATATTATTGAAGAATAAATAATGGTTTTAAGGGTACCGTTGTAAATCTGACATTAACATCTGTGCATGAAGGGTCCCATGAAATTACGCTTACCGTTCCTTTGATCTGTAATCGCAACATTTCTTTATTTCTAATAATTTCTTATCAATATGTTTACCTAAGAGTATGCGCCTAAATCCTTACATTTCTATAGCCAGAGCTGCTAACTTTAGAATTGATTACCCTTAACACCAATCGTTTAATCTAAATATACTTTGTGGACACTTTTGATTTCTGCTTAATCATGCTCTTACCCCCTATTATTGGATAACCCGACTTCTGATTGGCTGTTCATAATTCTTCATTCACCACTCTGATTGGTTGAGTTTCAGAAACTTTTCTGACTGCAAATCAAAAATTTAAATGATCTTAGTTTAACAAAAAGAGGAGATCAAATCATTAATTTCTTTATCCACAATTCTAAAATTTTCAGCTCAGGTGTTGTAAATATTTCAAACTTTGACTATTTGATTTAGCAGAATTAATAAAATATCATAGGTCTGCGACATAAGGTTACAAGGATTTAAGGGTCTGAAAAGTAGAATTTGCTGCAATTATTCAGTTCCTTTGCAGAAATTTGACTTGAGGTAAAACTGTTTAGTTTTGATGTGAAGACGGAAAAATATAACAACGATATACATTCAGACTCAGTGGGTTCAGATCAAATCAGGTCAGATCAGGTCATATATTGAATCAGGTGATATTAGGTAATTTTATAAAGGCATTTTCCCCAAGCGGCAACTTCCCGAGTCTGTCCTAGCCGCAGCGTTCGGCCCCCCCCATTCTAGTTTGAGCGCATTTGCCCTGTTACAGCCTGCGGCACCTCAGAAACCTTACCTTTGTGAAGTTGCCCCTTGGGATATTGCATATTTGGGAAGTTGCCATTTGGGAAATTGTCACTTGGGAAGTCGCTCTTTGGAAAATGCCTTCGGGAAAAACCAATCAGGTTAGGTCAGATAAGGTCAGGTCAATTTATGTCAGGTCAGGTCAAATTAGGTCAAACTAAATTAGGCTTTATCAAGTCAAGTCCGATCCGGTCAGGTCAAATCAGGTCTAATCCGGAATAGAAAGGGAAGGGAACTTGGGAAGGGAAGAGAAGGGAAGGAAAGAACTCAGATTAACTCAAATCAGATCAGGTTAGGTCAAATCAGTTCAAGATAAAGTTAGGGTTGGTGGGGCTGGGACAGACCATATAAAGTCTAGATAGGCCATCATAGGTGAGGTTAAGTTTTATGAATTTTATGTAGATTTACATCTGCAATACAGATAAATAAAAAATGACAAATTAAATTTCTAGATCTGAGAACTCTCTAGCTCCAATATTCGTGAGTACAATACGTCCAGACTTCCAGGTACTAAATCCTAATCCAACAAATAGTAAATATTTTATTAAAGATCTAATAATTTGACAAGATTTTAGAAGAAAACTATTTTAATAATCTAGGTTAAATCCAGTGAATTAAACTTAAGGTACGGTCCTAGCGGCAGGTAAAGTACTTATTTTCATTAATCATATAAATGAATTAATTTATTTATAAAAAAGGGGTGTATATGATAGTTTAGACTATGCTATACTAATATTCAAATACAGGGGTGAATATGATGGTCTAGATTATGATACACTAATATTCTAATACAGGGGTGTACTGTATATGATGGTCTAGACTATGCTATACTAATATTCTAATACAGGGGTGTATATGATGGTCTAGACTATGCTACACTAATATTCTAATACAGGGGTGTATATGATGGTCTAGACTATGCTATACTAATATTCTAATACAGGGGTGTATATGATGGTCTAGACTATGCTA
>NW_019396103.1:155041-226661 GCF_000591075.1 Eurytemora carolleeae | reverse complement strand
ATCTAGTCGGATACCCGGTTATATAAGAGAAGATAATACTTTAGGTAATAAGAATATTCAAATCTAGTCGGATACCCGGTTATATAAGAGAAGATAATACTTTAGGTAATAAAAATATTCAAATCTAGTCGGATACCCGGTTATTTAAGAGAAGATAATACTTTAGGTAATAAAAATATTCAAATCTAGTCGGATACCCGGTTTCTTTTTAAGTAGTCCTTTAAACTGGATTAATATGATTGTTTCAATCTTGTCATCTAAGAATTACCAGCCTGAGATTACGGACTGGTTTAAAGAAACAACTCCTTCCATTTTCTCATATCACTTGAAAAATGCCGAGAATATAACATTACTATTTATAGGCTGCTACTTTCACTCAATCAGGACGCTACTTTTAATTATAGAAGATTACTTCAATTTTGTTGGCATTCCAATTAATAAAAACTGGTGCTGCTACCATCTTTTTGCTATTGTCTTTTTATATAAACATGTAGATAATATATTTTGAAGTGACGTTACAATGTGATGAGATGAATAGGAAGGCTCAGATACCATTATTGTCATAATAAAAAATAAAGAAAACCATCTTAAAGAGAAAAAGTGGACAATAGAAAAAAAATCGTCGTAACAAATTCTCTTAATATTCTTTTTTAAATTGTGCAAACAAATTATTTTAGAAATCCCAATAAAGCTTGATGCAAAAATCCATATTCAAGAATCGGAATTAGGCAATTTCTTCTCTACTCCTCAATCTTTTCTTTCAAGGTTAGTTTCCGTTTTTATTGGAAATCTTTTTCTTTTCTTTCTTCTATAAGTTCTCTCAATTCACTTTATTTAACAATGTGACCTAAATAAAACATTATGCACAAGAGAGACAGTTGCAGCAAAGTGAAAAGTAGAAAACAGTAAAATAATTGTCGTTTTCTTTCACACCTTCACACTTTCACATTTTCACACTTTCACACTTTCACACTTTCACACTTTCACATTTTCACTTTTATGGGTTTACACTTATATTGTTTCGAAAAAGTATTATTATGTAAAGCTATGATGTACATGTATCTGGGCAGTATAGCAATATTATACGATTTTTATATCGTCTTCGATCCATGTGGCATTTTTTCATGAACACAATTATTGCAGTATTCCAGTTTAAAACTAATTTCGAAAACGCCTGGTCTTGAGATTTTCAAAATGTGGTCATTTTTGTATCTTCAAATTGACTAAGATATTGCTAAAATTGTACCGATTTTTGTTATTTATTTGATAAACCAAGATTGTTTTATCTGCCAGTTAAAATTTGAACCAAAGATTCAAAGTTAAAGATTAAGGAAGAATTGAATCGGTAATTCAAATTTGAACTGGTGTGGTGGTAGGAAGTTCAAATTCATTAAATTTGGTCCCTGTTGATATAGTTCTGAGAGGAACCACAAGCTACCAATATCCGGAGTGTCTGGGCAGTCCTACGGTTCTTCAAATGACTACCACAAACCGCATTCAAATCTCCAGTATCCAGGTCGTATGCATATAAAGGCATGCAGAGCGTGAAACTTAAAATATTTAATTATGATCCGAACCGGGTAAAAGTGGCATATCTTTTACCTTTTATCTGAATACAAATTAAATCAAGTTTATAAACCTGGGTTTGTGAAAAGCTGGTCTCGGTATTCTAATCTCTTAAGTTTGAGTCTCAGGGTGTGAAAATATTGTTCACTAAACAACCGTGTGGTTACAGCATAAATAAGATTATTAATGTAAACACAATCGTTTTCTTGGTCTGTAATTCATTCAGCTCAGCTGGGTTTATTAAAACCAGGTTGTAATAAAATCTTTTATTATGATTAAATATCTGACTAATGTTGTCTGACAGCTGTGAAAGGGTGGAGCATCACAGGGTGTCCCAAATAAACATGAAAATAAAGTGAAAATTCAAAAAATTTGTCTTTTATTTTTGTGGCAAATTTTTGGGAAAATAAAATATGCAATATAAAAGTGGTATACAATTAATTTAACACATCCTAGGATTTCAAAATTGCAGCCGAATTATTTTTTCGGACACCCTTTATCCCAGGGTATCCAATATCCATTGATTAGAAGAAGGAGAAAATCGCTCAAGAATGTGATAAGGATAACGCAGAAAGTCCGGACCTTCCCCCTTCCCTATAAAATAATTTCCCTTAAATAATTGTTTTTAGAGGGGGGGGGGGGTAATTCAGGATTCAGAATTGGGTGCTTGCTAATGTGAATCCAATGAAAACTCCGGGTCATTTAAGAAAGTTACTAATCGCCTTAAACTTCAAGTTTCTTACTCTTCTCTTTCCAACCTAGCATGGTGTAAACTTTTGATATTTTAAACTTGGTCTAGGAGATATTAGTCAAATGTCTGCAGTATCAAGTTGCAAAAATATAATGATCAGAAAATTTGAGATTGACGTGAGAAATCAGTCGTTCTCTGACGCTCTATGTATGTAGTATATACTCCTTCAATGATAGATATTTTTACACAATATGTAAATAATTCAATTTTTTGTGAAGGATATGATTCCCCAGAGTTCCAGAAGCAGTCAAATTATAACCAGGCAAACAAATCAATTAAACTTGTTACATTTTTACATATTTCAAGTTTTCCTTAATACATTTTTTAGCTAAAAATCGAAATAATACTAAAACTGTTCTGTGAATTAACACTGGACGGATGTTAGAGGTTAAAAAAACTTAATTTCTGATTTCATTAATTGATTACCAAATGATGTGTTGTATAACAGGATAAAAACAGTGAGGAATATACTTCAAGGCCAAATCAAGGCTATAAACCACCAAGTGAGCTAAAAAATGTGTACGAGCCTCCCTCCAATCAAGGATTTGAGCCACCTAAAAAGCTATATGAACCACCAAGTGAGCCAAAGAACTTATATGAAAATCACCCAAATCCAGGATATGAGCAACCTAAAAAGCTCTATGAACCACCAAGTGACCCAAAGAATTTGTATGAGCCACCTCCTAATCAAGGATATGAGCCACCTAAAAAGCTCTATGAGCCTCCAAGTGAGCCAAAAAATCTAGATGAGCCCACTAAAAAGCTTTATGAACCACCAAGTGGGCCAAAGAATATATATGAGCCACATCCTAAGCAAGAATATGAGCCACCTAAAAAGGTCCAAGAAACACCAAGTGAGCCAACAAATTTTTATGAGCCTCCCCATTATTTAGGATATGAGCCACCTAAAGAGCTTTATGAACCACCAAGTGAGCCAAAGAGTTTATATGAGCCACCTCCTAATCAAGGTTATGAGCCTCCTAAAAAGCTTTATGAACCACCAAGTGAGCCAAAGAGTTTATATGAGCCACCTCCTAATCAAGGTTATGAGCCTCCTAAAAAGCGTTATGAACCACCAATTGAGCCAAAGAATTTATATGAGGCACCTAAAAAGCTCTATGAGCCACCAAGTGAGCAAAAGCATCTTTATGAGCCACCTAAAAAGCTCTATGAGCCACCAAGTAAGCAAAAAAAAATGTCTGAGCCACCTCCTAACCAAGGATATGAGCCACCGAAAGATCTCTATGAACCACCAAGTGAGCTAAAGAATTCATATGATCCACCTAAAAAGCTCTATGAACTACCAAGTGACCGAAAGAATTTATATGGGCCACCTCTTAATCAAGGATATGAGCCACCTAAAAAGCTCTATGAACAACCAAGTGAGCCAAAGAATCTATATGGGCCACCTCTTAATCAAGGATATGAACCACCTAAAAAGCTCTATGAACAACCAAGTGAGCCAAAGAATCTATATGAGCCACCTTCTAATGAAGGATATAAGCCACCTGAAAAGCTCTATGAACCACCAAGTGAGCCAAAGAATCTATATGAGCCACCTTCTAATCAAGGATATAAGCCACCTGAAGAGCTCTATGAACCACCAAGTAAGCCAAAGAATTTATATGAGCCACCACCTAATCAAGGATATGAGCCACCTAAAAAGCTCTATGAACCACCAAGTGAGCCAAAGAATCTATATGAGCCACCTTCTAATCATGGATATAAGCCACCTGAAAAGCTCTATGAACCACCAAGTGAGCCAAAGAATTTATATGAGCCACCTCGTAATCAAGGATATGAGCCACCTAAAAAGCTCTATGAACCACCTAGTGAGCCAAATAAATTATATGAGCCACCTCCTAATCAAGATCATGAGCCTCCAATTGAGCCCTATGGACCAGTAAGTAAGCCTAAGGATATTTATGAGCCCTCAAGTGAACCTAAGAATCTATATGAATCACTCCATATACAAAAGCACCCAAAGGAAAGAATTTCTATCTCATATTGAATTAATCATGTCATTTAATTTGTGTTAAAAACATACATTTCGTGCAATTACTTGCAACTAATACCACATGGCAGGTTATGATGTTTATTAAATGAAAATCTTGAACTTGAGATTCAATTCTTGTACAGGATGAGTATTCAGGTTCCAAGGAGCAGACGGAGTTATCTTTCTTTCAATCCTTGCACCACCACTCAGCTAAACAAAAAACTGATAAACAAATAGAACATGATAATCCTGAAGGATATGGTCCTCATGATAACCCAACTCCAGGGGGGTATGAGGACAGAGAGAGTCTACCTACTGGATATGATTACAAACCTCCGGATGGATATGATTCAGATGATAATCCAACTTTCCCACATAAACCACATCTACAAAAGGAACATAATGGTTACAATTACAAACCTCCAGATGGATTCAACCCTGATCATAATCCAACTTTCCCACACCAGGAATCAAAACACGATAATTATAAAGAAAACAATGAACACTACAAGTACGAGGCACCCGAGGGATATTCACCAAACTTAAATCCAACATTTCCAAACAAGAACGAAGTTGCAAATAAACAGAATCATTTACCAGAAGGATATGATTACAGGACACCTCAAGGATATTTACCAGCAGATAATCCAACATTTCCTAATAAAGAGGATACAACAGAGGATACAGGATACAAGTACAATCCTCCAAATGGATACAATGCTGATAGCAATCCTACTTTTCCGATAAAGAAGGAAGAAACAGGATATAAATATAATCCTCCAAAAGGATACAGTGCTGATAATAATCCTACTTTCCCTGAAAAGGAAAAAGAAACAGGATATAAATATAATCCTCCGAAAGGTTACAAAGCTGATGACAATCCCACTTTTCCTGAAAAGGAAAAAGAAACAGGATATAAATACAATCCTCCGAAAGGTTACAAAGCTGATGACAATCCCACTTTTCCTCAAGCGGAAGAGGATACAGGATACAAGTACAATCCTCCGAAAGGATACACCGCGGATGGCAATCCTACTTTTCCTAAAGCAGAAGAGGATACAGGATATAAATATAATCCTCCAAAAGGATACACCGCAGATGACAATCCCACTTTCCCAAAAAAGGAAGAAAAAGAATCAGGATATGAATATAATCCTCCGAAGGGTTACACCGCAGATGAGAATCCTACTTTCCCGAAAAAGGAAGAAGAAGTATCAGGATATGAATACAATCCTCCGAAAGGATACAACGCTAACGAAAACCCAACCTTCCCGAAAGAAAACAATCCTTCAAAAAAGAAGTTTAAACCTAAACCTCTAAACCTTCCTCCAACAGGATATGATTACTCTCCTCCGGAAAATTATGATCCGAATGAAAATCCAACTTTCCCCAAGGTAAAGAAAGTTTTTGATTATCTCCAATTTTTAATACACATTTAAATAATTATGAAACTTTTATATTTAATTTAATTAAAAGCACTACTATTTTTAAGAATTAAGTTGGTAATTAGATACTATCGTAACATTAATTTGGTTTTATTTTAACTAGAAGTTTATTCTGGGATGTATCCCATAGGTTCACCTGTTATTAACTGCAGGATAGGTTATGACTAGTCCATTAACCCTATTAAAATAAATAGTGACCCCGTTTAACGGTTGATAGATATTTGCAATGGTTGTAGGCTTTTATCGTCTTACCTTCATCTGAGCATGCGTTCTGGGAAATAGTTTCATTTTCTTTAACCAATACCCACATCAAGGAACTATATACAGGAACGCCCAACTCAGATATATGCATATTATATACTGTACACTGTGGGAGGAATGTAAACAAACCCAGTGCCCCCACAGAAGTTGAAGGGAAAGGATTAAAGCTCTGATGTGATATTACAGTCCAACAAAAAACAAGTTAATATATCAAGTTAGAGTGAATACATATGATTTTTGGCTTTCTGGTCAATATGGAAAATACAATAGCAATATATTTCTATTCCACCCCTTGGGCCCTTTTCCCTTAAAAATGATGCGTTGCCTCTGAATTCTTTGTTTTGATCTCCTCCCACTGCAGTACACAGATTTGACGCATCAGATATGGCGGTTCCTGGTCTATATATCTCTTGAACCACATTATATTAGTCTGTGATGTCGTAAACAAATGTGTACTTTTCCGAAAATATATTCTAAATTGTTGCCTGGTTTCAACAATTTAGAATTTAGATGTTTAAACTTAAGTTTTGTGCAAGCTATGTAAATTCCGTTCAAAATCTGTTTACTTTTAATCTATCAGTTGTACAATGTAGATACAATCCATGTATCTAGAATCCCTAAAATGCTCTAACAACCGATACAGCGAATACGCATTGCGCATAGCATTGGCATTTAAGTCTTTGACTACAGAAAGAAAATAGAGAATCAATATTCAATAGCGATCTATTCATTGACAAATAATATGATTAGCTCAACATGAGTGTATTGCATCGTGAAAGGTATGATAGTAAAGAGAATTAGATCGTTCAGACTAACGTTTAAATAAAATTAATTAGCAAAAATTAAATTGAACCCGCATTATTCTGTTTTATCAAAAAATAAATTAAATTGGACATTTTTTATGATTCCCTTTCTGAGAATTTACACTTATTTTAAGTTCAATCTCATTAAACCACAACATTTTTTGTGAACTTCAGGCTAAAAATGGGAAATCTAAACTAGACCAATGAACACACTTGATGTATTCCTTTTCTTTTTATACAATCAAATCATTCATTATTTAACAATATAAAAAATCTATTTTTGTTGTGTGAATTTACTTGTCAGTTTTAATATTTTCTTATAAAAAGGTGAAACTAGTAAAAACCAAATATTTGCCAATGATTATGCAATATGTAAAGTACTAATGAGAACCAACTTAGTAAAAACCACAAAAACCATATTTCCTTGTAGCAATATCTCAGGTTTATAGATTTCAGCAATCGTATTTTTACAAATGTAAAATGAGTTCTTTTCTTGCAATTTCAAGTAGCCCTCCGATTGTAGAGTGGCATATTTAATTCACAACAGTATCTTGTTTGATCAAGTATCAGTAAGATACTTAAATTTGTTCAGCTGAAAGTTTACTATTTTCAATTAAGGTGTCTAAATAAAAGTAACTTGCGCATTTATGCTTTAAAGACAATGAAGGAAATAATTCCAACACTTTTTTAGATGGAAAAAAATGTTGTTAATCAGAGAGAGGTTAAAACGGTTATACCATTTTTTATGCCGGGTAACTTGAAATTACGTCTACACTGTATACACTGTACACTGTACACTGTACACTGTAAACTGTACACTGTACACTGTACAATGTACACTGTACACTGTATACACTGTACACTGTACACTGTACACTGATTACACTGTACACTATACACTGTACACTGTACACTGTACACTGTACACTGTACACTGTACACTGTACACTATACACTGTACACTGTAAACTGTTCACTGTACACTGTACACTGTACACTGTAAACTATACACTGTACTCTGTACACTCTACACTCTAAACTGTACACTCTACACTCTACAGTGTACACTGTACACTGTACACACTACTTTCTACACTCTACACTCTACACTCTACACTGTACACTCTACACTCTACACTCTACACTCTACACTCTACACTCTGCACTCTACACTCTACACTCTACACTCTACACTCTACACAGTCCCGTCAATGTTAACCATTGACTCTTCTTTCAAGTCATGGATATTCTGCTATTGCAAATTGAGACTTGTAAATCTAAACTGAAATTTTCAACTCTTTTTAGTAATAATCTATAAATCATTCTTAATCTATATACACACAATAAACATATTTAACACTAGAACCACAGGATTATTTTCAGCAACTTTTTCAAGGCATAGATACTAGATAGAAATCCTTCCATGCTGTACAGTGTACACTCCCAGTTCACACATGCATGACAGTTCACACGCGTGAACTGTTGTAGTGTACACTGTATCCTTGCCAACTGTACAGTGTACACTTACAGTTTACACATGTGCACTGTTGTAGTGTACACTGTATCCTTGCCACCTGTACAGCTACACTTACAGTTTACGCATGTGTACTGTTGTAGTGTACACTTTATCCTTGCCAACTGTACAGTGTACACTTACAGTTCAAACATGCGCAGTGCGCACTGTTGTAGTGTACACTGTATGCTTGCCAGTTGTACATTGTACACTAACAGTTTTCACGTGTGCACTAATGTAGTGTACACTGTATCTATATATATTTAGAGTAGTAATCTCTCTTTGTTTGTTTGTATGTCCGGTCAAAACTGATTTGCTCCAAATTTTGACCAGGGAACTCGTAGTACCACGGGAATGTTTTTAGCTTGGTTTGAAAGTTCTTATTTGAATAGGTTGACCTTGTGTAAAGAAAACTTGGTTGTCAGGCAAAGCTTGGTACCAAGCTAGTGCTATATCAATATACATACATTTAATCAAAATTGTACAATGTACACGTAACTGATTTGATATGTACATTATTCAAAGAGAAAAGTGTAACAAACTGTACAGTGTAAAGCTTGCAGTGTAGTGTGCAGCTGTCATTGAGACAAACATATATGTGTATAATTAAAAAGACACTTACGTATGCTCTGTACTATGTAGTTTGTACAGTGTACATTTTAAAACAATAAGTTCATGTACATACAGTGAGAACCAGAAAACTCTGAAATAGGAAGACGAACTTATAGCAATACTTAAGTGTATTTTTACTAGATCAGATCACTTATTAAGTAAAATGTGGTTGTAAAATTGCTGTGTCCCACTATATAAAGTCATATCTTGAATCACAACTTGAGTAAAAAAACCGTTTTCCTATTTTTCAGAGTTTTCATGTTATCACTGTATCTTATATGCAGAATTAAATAAATGCAATTTAGAGTTTGTACAGTGCTCCTGAGAAGGAAGAGGAGCAGGAGTTTAAATCTCCCGAAGGATATAAACATCCAACAACAAAGGAACAGAATTATAGAATGTTTTTGTCAGGGAATCCTCATTTCTAGCCTTATTCAAAATAAACGAATGTTTGCGAATATAGATAAAAAATTATGGCTTTACTTACACTTATTTATTTTCTGTCTCATATGTTGTATCCCATTGTTAAAGAAATTTAAACCTTTCCAAATATGCAATTAATTTAACATTAACATTAACATTGATTTAACTACCTGTACGCCGTACAGTGTACGATCGGGAACATGGTGTCAGTACTTTACAGTTACATACGATTAAAATAAAAGTAATACCAATCGAATATAATATTTTTATTGAGCTCATCAAATGCTTCATTTTCCGCGACAAATTTGCGTACGAATAAATCAAGTGTTTTATTGTATTTTTTTTTCTGTGGGAAGCTTAATTCTTTTCATAAAACATCTGAAAATAATATTTTTACTTATTTTATTTTATTTAAATTAGTTTTATAATTGTTTCTGATATTCAGGTTTATACAGCAGATAATAACCCTACCTTTCCTCAACATAGATTTAGGAATTGTGTACATACAAGATACACATATACACACGTACACTGTACACTGTACACATAAATAAATACACATAAAAAAGGGTAAGTGCCAAGAAAGTTCTCTGGAGTAAATTCCTAAACATTAAAGTCCTGTGGGAAACAAATCTTCAGAATAAAAGGTCGTTGGGAAAAGTCCTAATCTTTATTGCAGAACAATTTCATTTTAAAACTTCATTGGAAATAAAACGTAAAAAGGTTCTGTTAGAAAATATGTTAATAATGTTGTGAATGTTTTCAAGAAATCAAATTCTGGAAATTTTAAACACAAGACTGTATTTCCAGTGACTTTTTTGGAACTTGAGCCAAACAATATATAATTTATTCATCAATTTTTCCCCGGGTTTTTGTTCCAGAATCTTTCTGATCGAACTTGTTACTTCTTTTTTCTTCTTATTTTTTTCCATATTTTTTTCTTCTTAACTTAAATTTTCAATTAAATCCCACGTAAACTTTTTTGCCCAATTTTTAAATCTCTTTTTATTATAAATAATAATATAAAATATTAATAAATATAAATATTTTTCTAATTCTAAGAACATTTCCTTTTCCTATTTGTCCTCGTTACTCCATTTGAAAAGCGTACTTTGCCATTTCTATATTTTCTTAATATTTTCCTCTCTCCCATATGTTCTTGTTTTCCAAGGGCAAGCTTTATATTTATTAAAGATTTGATTTAAGAATTGTTTCGTGGTTTGAATTATGGTCAGAATACCTTAATTAATACTTTCACACAGAAGGCCAGATCTTTGAATTCTGAATTAAAACATTGTATATTTTTTTTGTAAATTTGAATAGATTCGATTGTTTTGTTGGAATCCCAAAGACGGAAAGTGGCAAAAAGGATTGAAACTTTTTTATATGATTCGCACTCTCTTAAAAGTCATCATGTGGGTTTATCAATCTCCATTATTCCAGTGAAATAATAATAAGGTACTCATCTGAATTCTTCCTGAAAATGAACTCAGAACTCAATTATTGAAAGGTTTATCTCAAAATCTATGAAAAGTTACATCGAATAAATCTTAATAATTATTGAAGCCAAAAAAGTTTAGTTCTCGTTTGTTCTAACTTTAAATCTCAAAATCTGAAAGAAAACGCGGAAAAAAATTTAATTTTCAAAACTTTTATTCTGATGTATCAGAATATCTAAAGGAATTGAGTTTTTAGCGCAAACTCAAGTTTTCTGTTCCTTATATCTTTGCAACCCTTAAGATTATTTGATATATCAGAATTCATAGTTTAAAAAATCAAAGGTCATAAGACAGCTGGTTGCTAAGATATAGGGGAAAGAAAGTTAGAGTTTGTGGCAAACACTCATACTTTAGTTATCTACATTAAACATAATTTGATATATGTGTAATGTGTATATTATATGTACAATGTTTCTCTAGTATAATAATAAAGAACAAAGATAAACCTCCTACAGAGCTGAGGATAGGAGCTCAAGGAGAACACAGGGTTATTCAACAACCAGACTCAATATACAATACACCAAAGTCTTCATACAAATCACCGGAATCTGCGTATAAACCACCAGAAAATGAGCACAAACCGCCAGATAATGCATATAAATCACCAGATTCTGCATATAAATCACCAGAATCTGAATACGAATCACCAGAATCTGAGTATAAGTCACCAGAAAATACGTATAAATCACCAGAAAATGCATATAAATCACCGGAAATAGCGTATAAGTCATCAGAATCTACGTACAAATCACCAGAAACTGCGTATAAACCACCAGAAAATGATCACAAATCACCAGTCACTGCATTCAAATCACCAAGGAACGCCTGAAATGATTATTTTTAAAACTAATTTTTCTGTTTGATTTGGTATCCCGCTTTCTAAAAGTAGTCTTTGAGTTTTAAAAGTTTTATTCCTCCGCACATGAAAAGTTAGTTTTCCTGCAAAAATCTTTAATCTTAGTAATAATAAATGATGTTACAAAGAAAAGAAATAACTGCTAAAGCTGCATCCAATTTTGACCGAAATAAGTCTTTACTGTTGTAGTGGAATTGAGCCTTTGCCACAAACTCTGTTTTTCTTTATCTTTGAAACCCAATCTCGTAGATCTTATATATTCCAATCTATAAATTCTGTTAGATCAAATTGTTTAAGCTTGAAAGGTCTACACTATCAGGTTGGAAAGATGTGGGGATTGGAAGTTTTGAGTTTGTGGCAAAGACTCAATTTCTATATTTGTAAATATTATAATTTTCCTGCGTATCTCTAGTTCCAAATATTCTGATGATGTAAAGCCGACCTATCCTGAGATCACAACACGATCCAACCCGTACCAGGAGGTAGGTTTTCCTTATACCTTGAGCTAGGTTCTGGGGATTCACGGCGGCAGCTTCCATTTAGAATGAAAAGGGCAGTTTATACATTGGAATTAAAAAAATGATGATAGACAGATTTTCCAATACTTAAAATTATAAAACTATGCAGTCTGTTTGTGAGGGGTGGACATTAATTTAATCAGTTTTTATACATATTTTAAAACTTTAAATAAGATATAATAAGCACTACAAAACATTAGTTTAACAAATTCCACTATAGATTTTCTCTCAGATATGTGAAACGTAGACTTTGGAAGAAAAGTTAACGAAAAATAAACGAAAAATAAACTAAAAATAAACTAAAAATAAACTAACAATAAACTGAAAATAAACTAAAAATAACAAAAGAACGATTGAGTTCTTTGGTTAGGTTAACAATTCACAAAACATAAAAACGCAAAACTTTCAAAAAATTATTTTTGTAGATCCAGCTTGGCAAATAAGTTTTTCATTTGATCCTTTTTAAATGATTAAAAATCCAAAAATCCCCTACCCTCTCTCCGAGCTACTATTTGTGAATCCGGTGCCATTTAACAATATGTTGAACCCCATTCTGGACAGATCTCCGTTTCTTCATCAAATCAATTATTGATAAAAAAAAAATACAAGAAAACGTCAATGAATGATATTTGATATTTGCAATTTTGATATGAAAAATATATATAAACTGTTTAAATATTAATAAATTTAATTTAATCCTTGAAATAATATTATCATCTTAAAATTAAACAACTTTCATCTTTTTAAACAGTTCATTATTAAAATAACTTGATACATTTTAGATTTGAATGTTATGACATATGTAATGCAAATAATCAGCTAATGTTTGATTAGCTAACCGTCTGAACAACCTAACAACTGATTAGTTAACCGTCTGATCAGCCTAACAACTGATGATTTGACCTTCAGGTCAGCCTAACACTGATTAGCTGATCGTGTGATCAGCCTAACAACTAATAACTTGACCTTCAGGTCAGCCTAACAACTGATTAGCTGATCGTCTGAACAGCCTAACAGCTGATAATTCGACCTCCGAATGACCGTCTGATCAGCCAAATGATTGATTAGCTGGCCGTCTGATCAGCCTAACAACTGGTAATTTGACCTTCAGGTCATCTTAAGAACTGATTAGATATCGTCTTATCAGCCTAATGATTGATTAGCTAACCGTCTGAGCAGCCTAACAAATGATTAGTTAACCGTCTGAACAGCCTAACAACTAGTAATTTGACTTTTAGGTCAGCCTTACAACTGATTTATTGACCGTCTGATCGGCCTAACAACTGATTAGCTAACAGTCTGATCAGCCTAGCAACTGATAATTTGACCTTCAGGTCAGCCTAACAACTAATTAGGTGACCGTCTGATCATGCTAGCAACTGATAATTTGACCTTTAGATCAGCCTAACAACTGATAAGCTGACCGTCTGATCAGTCTAGCCACTGATAAGCTAACCGTCTTAACAGCCTAACGACGGATAAGCTAACCGTCTGAGCAGCCCTAACGACTAATAATCTGACCTTCTGATCAGCCTAACTGCCGAAAAACTGCACGATCTTTCTTCTTAGTCAAAGAGAGGAAATATCATATCTTTAAAAGTATTCTTACAAATCAGGATGATTTGTGCAAGCTTATGAAAAGATGGCATCTCGTAATCTACATCTTTTAAAGTTTAAATTGAAGCAGTTCAAGATGAGAATAGTAATGATCAAATTCTTCCCAAATACCCTCTTTCAAAGTTCATGTAACCTTCCTTAAAATATAAATTTAATATTTAATATTAAGTGTACTTGATAGGCTGGAGTACATAGGCCTGGTACAGGGGAATCCTATGGTACAGAGAACCCACAGGTATTCAAGTTCATGTACCAAGAAAAAACAAGAATTTAATCATGTAATTTGAAAAAATATTAAATATGTTTAGATTGCTACCTACTCAACTCCTACCAACACTCTTTACAGGTCTTTTAAAGTTTCTTCCCAACTATAGAATTATAATTAAAGGGGGCAATTTTCTAACGCCCCCTTTCAAGCTACGCAGACATATTCTAAACAACATATCTAAATGAATAATTATAACATAAATTCATAATTAGAATAAAAATAAAAATATCATTTTCTGATTTTTGGGAATTTTTGCAAATCCAAACTTTTAGAATTAAATTGTGAAATATTTAATTCCACAGAAATTTTACAATTCTCAAAATTCATTGACGAAAAATATTCAGAATTACTAAAAGTCTAATGTTCTTATTTTAAATATTTAAAAAATAGTTTGTTTTATTCAAGAAATTTAATGCTTTTAAAATGTTTTAAATATCTTTAGTACTTCTGTTATATTCTGTTATATTTTTGTCAAACTATATTCTGGGGACCACTGTATTCTATTAAACAATTCTTTGTTTAGACATGAATACTTGAGTCCAAGGGAACAGGTGACATATTTTATTTATAATTATTGTACAGTTAAAACCAGAAAACTCTGGAAGAGGAAGACGACTTGAAGACTCAATTTATGACTTTATGATTAGTTCAATGAACATGATTACAGTAATTGTACATGGTGTACAAAGACCTTATTCCCTTATTTAGTTTAGTTAATTTTTAAATTTTTTCATTTTTTTATTTGCTTTTTAATGTAACAATATCCAATCCGATTAATTATTACTCTAATGTCGTCTTCCAATTCCACAGTATTCTGGTCCTTACTGTATAAAATATGGAAATTAATCGATCATATTGATATCTTTCACAAAATATTTAAAGAAGGTAGATATTCAAACTATTTTTTCAATCTTGCAGTTTTGTTATTATTTTACTGCAGTGCAGCTGTAACTCGATATGATGCTTGTAAATAATATTCAACAATAAATGGTTTTATTTAAACTGTAGTTAATTGAATTGAATAAAGAAATGTTTTCTGCAAAAATATGATGAATATTTCAGGATATTGATTATATTGTAAATTCGGAGAAAACAATAACAAAAGGACCCGAAGTACTTTACAGTACACCAAAGGTAATAAAAAATAGAAAATATGTTTTTAAGCTAGAAAATATGTTTTTAAGCTAGAAAGTATGTTTTTAAGCTAGAAAATAAACTTTTAAGCTAGAAAATATATTTTTAAGCAAAAAAATATGTTTTTAAGCTAGAAAATATGTTTTCAAGCTAGAAAATATGCTTTTAAACTAGAAAATATGTTTTTAAGCTAGAAAATATGTTTTTAAGCTAGAAAATATGTTTTTAAGCTAGAAAATATGTTTTTAAGGTAGAAAATATGTTTTTAAGCTAGAAAATATGCTTTTAAGCTGTTTTTAAGCTAGAAAATATGCTTTTAAGCTAGAAAATATGCTTTTAAGCTGTTTTTAAGCTAGAAAATATGCTTTTAAGCTAGAAAATATGCTTTTAAGCTAGAAAATATGCTTTTAAGCTAGAAAATATGCTTTTAAGCTAGAAAATATGTTTTTAAGCTAGAAAATATTTTTTAGGCTAGAAAATATGTTTTTAAGCTAGAAAATATGTATAACACTGACTTCTGTACATATATAAAGGAGGGATTACAACCAACTTAGCAATAGTGCATTTCGAACATAGGCGCTTCGTGCCTATGTTCTATTTCAATTGTGAACATTTCTTTTTGTATACATTGTTAAACAGAAATAAAAAATTTGCGAATTTTAAAAAGAAATTCTTGGATTTTCAAAATTTTTAAAAATCAAATTTTGTTAGAGGCGAATTTTTGAAAATTCAATCATCCTAGGGTCATGTGAAGTCCCACACTAAATTTGGACCTGATAGGTTTAAACGTTTTGACGTTTATTGGATACAAACAAACAAACAAACAAACAAACACCCACCCAGACAAACAGACAGACAAGCCAAATTTATATATAGAAGTAGTAAGCAAGAGAACATTGTCAATTATAATACACTTTACAGTGTACATACTCATACGGAATAGATTACTGACTCATGTACCTTGTACCTTGTACAATGCACAATGTAAAAGAAGTAGAAATAAGTTATCACAAATTATATTATGTACAGGAGGAAGTTGAGGGAAGAGTACATGAGATTCTAGAAGGAACTGAACAGCTTCTATTTTCCTTCCTGATACCCTCTACCCTCGCACAAGCCAATAATATTGCTGAAATTCAGAAACTTGTAACCCAGGGTGAGAAACTTGAAAAATATATTTTTTAATTATTATTAATTTATTTTTTATTTTTCTAGGATGTCTAGGTCTCCCTCGTAAACTTTTATTTGTGGATAATGTAGCTCAGCTGCCATATAGGTATACTTTAATATATGCTCAGCTCCCATATAAGTATACTTTATTATAAGCTCAGCTCCAATATAAGTATACTTTAGTATAAGCTTAGCTCCCATATAGGTATACTTTATTACAACCTCAGCTCCCTTATAGATATACTTTATCATAAGCTCAACTTTCATATAGGCATACTTTATTACAAGCTTGCTCCCATATAGGTATACTTTATTATAAGCTTAGCTCCCATATAGGTATACTTTATTACAAGCTTAGCTCCCATATAGGTATACTTTATTGTAAGCTCCCATATGTATAGGAATTGAGTCCACAAAAAAAATTGAAAATCTAATGAGCTTTCCAAAATGCGGTCTACCTTCTTTGTATCTTTAAAATTATCTGAGATATTTAACATTTAAATAGTTTTGTTGATTTTTAATATATTGGAATCTGGACAAATTTCCTAATATCTCCGTCAATTTTGAAGGCGAAAAAATGGTAGACCACATTTTGGAAACCCCTGGACTAGAAGTTTTCGGTGTTAAACATCCTAACTGTGATACTACAAAATAATGTTTACAAACTAATTCCGCATTGAACAAAGACCATATTGAAAGCGTCAGTCAATTCCCATGTTTATTAGGACAACCTGTAGTTCTGTAGTTGTAAAACTAAACGGAACCATTCTTGGAACCCCCAAAGGTTCATCATCGGCATAACATTTTTTTTATTTTAGATTAAATATTTTTAAAAATATTTAGGATTGGAGATATGAAGGGAAAAATCTCTGAGCTTATAATTCAACTACAGCATTTACAAGAAAACAATTATAGGTAACTGCACTACACTAGGAAAAATCATAATACAGAGTGATCCTGTAAGCATAACTATGCTAAATAAAACAAATCAGTTCTCATGTTTATTGGGACACCCTGTACTTAAGAAATGTCGATAAAGGTTTATTAATTTTCATCTGCTGTAACTGATCGTTCAGAGAGCGGGGGAAGGCAGGCGGCAATAAGCCATAACATTTTCCCCTTCCATGCCACATATTAGCTTTTTTGTCTTCCGGCAGCCATGAGCCACATCAGTACGGTCTTCCATGCCACAGCATTTGAGTCTTCTGACAGAAATTACGTTTTTAAATAATAAATTTAGTGCATTGAAATTGTGATTTTCATTAATCAGGCGACGTCATGCAAAAGTTATATATAAAGAACTTAATATTTTTATTTTAAATTAAAATAATGACGATTCATTTCAACATTAACTGCTAAACTTATTTTCCAAAAAGTTAAATTTCATCTTTTCTCCAAAATGGCTTATTTTTGAAAACATTATGAACAGTAGAAATGATGGACTATAACATACATTTAAAGTTCACTAATCGAAAATTTGCACTATTCGACAAGAAAATTGCAAAATAGATTTTTTTTTTGAGGAAATTTGTAATGCTCTACAGTTAATATTGTGATTTTTCTCATTTTTTTCTTATTTTTTAGCCTACCCCAAACAATTTGTCTCGGTGCCTACACTACGTTAATGATGTAAAATTTTCTTTGTATAATGTAAAGCAGATTATAAACTGAACTTTAGTAAACTTCTAAAATTTCTTAAAGGTATGATCGTTTGCGTAATGAGGCAGGATTTTTAAAAATTGCAATTTCAGTACCCTGAATTTATCATATAAAAACGTAATAACTACCGGAAGACTCAAATGCTGTGGCATGGAAGACCGTGGTTGTGGCTCATGGCTGCTGGAAGACAAAAAAGATAATAAGCGGCATGGAAAGGAAAAATGTTGTGGCTTATGGCCACCTGCCTTCCCCCACTCGTTCAGGCAAGGTTATAATGCATTATTACCTTGCGTTCAGGGAACTTTAGTCGAAATAGTCGATATGGTATAAGATTACATTTGCATAGTATTTCATAATTAAAACAAGATACGATTACGAAAATTCTGGTTCTCACTCTGTGCAACACTTCTGAAGACAAATTTTATATAAATGAAAATATGGTTTTCAGGATATCAGATTATGAAGATATCCAGAATACATTTAGAAGAATAGATTCATCTACATCAAAGCTATGCAAGGGTCCTTCTAGTCTACCAGTTTTAGCTGTAGATCTACAGAAACATTGTAATCTACTTCAGGTAGATTTAAATATATTAGTCTACCAGTTTATCAGTAGATCTACAGAAACATTACAATCTACTCCAGGTAGATTTAAATATATTAGTCTACCAGTTTAATCAGTAGATCTACAGAAACCTTATAATCTACTCCTGGTAGATATACATATGTTAGTCTACCAGTTTTATCAATAGATCTACAGAAACCTTATAATCTACTCCAGGTAGATATATATATGTTAGTTTACCAGTTTTATCAATAGATCTACAGAAACCTTATAATCTACTTCTGGTAGATATATATATGTTAGTCTACCAATTTTATCAATAGATCTACAGAAACATTGAAATCTGCTCCAGTACCAAAGATAAAGAGCCGTCATTCAGAGCAGGATTGACCAAATCCGACAACTTTTTAACCATGAATGAAATCCTAAAATCCTAGAGACTGTAACTTCATTATGATAATATTAAGCCTTCTTTCAACACCCATTAAATACATAGGATGTAATAAAGAAATCCCTGTATGTTCCTTTGTTCAGGATGCCAAGGTTGTTACCATTTTTAACATGATTGCTGTTCCTTGTTTTGTTTATCAGGTAACCAGCCTAAACCCTTTAATTAAACTAAACTAAACAAAAAATGGGCGTCAAAAAGGAAATAATTACTCAATAGAATTCTAGTGTTCGAATTCCTATACCTTTGCAACCCGATGGTTTAAACCTTAAAGGGTGTATGTACAACATCAGGTGCAAAGATATAAGGCTTTGACAATTTGAGAATGAGGAGAATAATAATTTACTTCAGAATTTTGACTTAATATTAGATTTAAATTTAACCTAAACTTTGAACCTAATCCTGAATTCAAACATTCAGTATAATCTTTAGCCTAGACCTTAAATTAAACCTTGAACCTTAAAAACCTTAAACCTGATCTCGAACCTAAAACCTTGAACCTAAACCTTTAACATATTCCTTGAACCTAAACCTTGAACCTAAACCTAAACTTTAAACCTAAACCTTGAACCTAAACCTTGAACCTAAATTTTGAAACTAAACCTTGAACCTAAACCTTGAACCTAAACCTTGAACCTAAACCTAAACCTGAAACCTAAACCTTGAACCTAAATTTTGAAACTAAACCTTGAACCTAATTCTTGAACCTAAACCTTAAACCTAAATCTTGAACCTAACCCTAAACTTTAAACCTAAACCTTGAACCTAAACCTTGAACCTAAACCTTGAACCTAAACCTAAACTTTAAACCTAAACCTTGAACCTACATTTTGAAACTAAACGTTGAACCTAAACATTGAACCTAAACCTTGAACCTAACCCTTGAACCTAGCCGTAAACCAACATTATTTCCTTTAACTTAATTCTAAAGATTAATCTGTACCTCTAATCTTGAACCTTCAACCTATAATCTGAATCTTTAAGTTAATCCTGCATCTAATAAATTAACCTAAAATTTTTATCTTGTCCCTAACATCTTGAACCTAATCTTATAACTTCACACTTAAGCCTTAATCTTAAACCTTAAAGATTACTCCTAAAACTTGATTTTGAATCTCAAACATAAACCTAATAGATAAATCTTGAACCTTAATATTTGACCTGAATTTTAAAGATTAATGCTGATGATCTTGAACTTTTAAACTAAAAAATTAATCTTAAACCTTAATTTTAATCCTAATACTTAAACCTTGTTCAGGGTGCTGTTGATATACTTGGAGATAAAATATCTAGATTACGAGAATATTAATTGTGAATAAAAAGTTCTTGGATATTATTTTAACCCTCTTCTACAAGAACGGCGTGGATCTTGAAGACGATCTGATATTTATATCTGATATTTTTTGACCAATTAATGAAAAATAATGTCAAGCCACAATTTTATTATACTTCTTCTAGTCAATCTATGTGTAAATACATATTATTTTTACCATTTATTTGTATATTGTTTAAAGCAGGACCGTACTACTGGAAAGTATTTTAACGTTTTTTATGAAAAAGAGGGAAGTACCAGGCATGGGGGGGGGAGTAAAGCCCTCTTCTACATTGAAAAGCACTAATTTAAAGGGACTGTTAAGTATAAACGAAAGGGGTATAGGCTGAGACCTCAGAAGTTCAGGAGTTGATTGACACCTATATGGTTTTAAACAGATCATATCCATGACAAAGCGCAACCAATCTGAAAACTAAGATATCCAGAGGAGCCAGAAAAACTCAGATTGCTCCTGTTATAATTTGAATATAATATTTTTTTTCATTTTTAAATTGATATTATTATAATATAATTAATACGTCTGTATCACATTATCATAACTACAACCAAGGCAGTGCATTATCATTGTCACATTTCTCCAATTTTATCACGTGACAAATATGAAGTATGATCTGTTTAAAACTTAGAATCCTATACCAAATCTCACCATGAGATCGGTATAATTTTGTCACAGTTTTATATCAATTTCTCGAGACAAGAACATCAGAAAGAACTCTTAAAGGTCTCAATCAACTTCTAGAATGCTCCGGTATCAGCCTATACCCCCTTTCATTTTTCCTTTACGGTCCCTTTAAGCTTGAATTTGATCTTACATGCGGGGGGGGCACATTTCTCGTTGGGACCCCCCTGGTTTAAAGTGTTTACGAGCAATGAAAAAAGGGAATGATTGTCGTCTTTGTTCTTTTATCTAATTGTAAAATTTCGCTGATGATTTTTAAATTTTTACAGTTGATTTTTACGGTTAAGAAATAAATCATTTACAATTTTTCAAATCTTTCCACTGTTGTCTGGTTACTACCGCAGATCTTTCCACTGTTGTCTGGTTACTACCGCAGATCTTTTCACTGTTGTCTGGTTACTACCCAGATCTTTCCACTATTGTCTGGTTACTACCGCAGATCTTTCCACTGTTTTCTGGTTACTACCGCAGATCTTTCCACTGATGTCTGGTTACTATACCGCAGATTTTTCCACTGTTGTCTGATTACTACCGCAGATCTTTCCACTGTTGTCTGGTTACTACAGAAGATCTTTCCACTGTTGTCTGGTTACTACAGCAGATCTTTCCACTGTTGTTTGGTTACTACAGCAGATCTTTCCACTGTTGTCTGGTTACTACCGCAGATCTTTCCACTGTTGTCTGGTTACTAGCGCAGATCTTTTCACTGTTGTCTGGTCACTACCGCAGATCTTTCCACTGTTGTCTGGTCACTACCGCAGATCGAATCAGGAAGAAAAAGGCTTTTCGTTAAATATGGTGTACAGTGTTTTTAATGTTCTAATTAACAAGGCCGAAAATAATCGACCACGAGAGGGATTAATTGGATATCAAAATCTGTAAAATTACAAATATTAAAATCTGTTAGAAATATCAATTAAATATATAAATCTAAACTTTATGTTATGCAAGTGTACATATATACCTCATTCAAATATATCAAATGAATAATATTTGTATGTTGAACATGGGTGACAAAACAAATTTGTGATCAGGGGATTTAACCTCTTAAAATTGTAAAGATTTATATATTAACAAACTTAATTAACTCCAGAATGTGTGAAATGAAAAACTCCAGAATCTCCAGAATGTGTGAAAGGGAAAACTCTAGAATGTGTGAAATGGAAAACTCTAGAATGTGTGAAATGGAAAACTCTAGAATGTGTGAAATGGAAAACTCCAGAATGTGTGAAATGGAAAACTCCTACTGTATCTAAAATATATTTTATAATTTAGAAAAAAAAATATTTCTTTTAATAAATACAGAACAATTGACGAAAATTTAATTAAAAATCATGAAGAGAATTTGGTTGAAAATATATCCTAAAATAAATTTGATTAGAAATTCTCAATTATTAAATATAATACAGGGTTTCGCATAATCAAGAATTATTTTTGGATTTTAATTAAGTTTCAAGATTCTTTATCAAACTTTTTTCGTTTTGTTTTAGCTTTTGTTACCCCCGGGATACCTCTGGGTTTCCTCTGAAAATGTAAACCCATTCGGTCCAGCCGTTTGGCCGGCTACAGGGAACATATATATATATATATACGAATGTCTTGTTTTATTATATAGAGATTAAACGTGTATAGTGGGATTCGCAAAACTGTTGAATAGGAAGTTTTAAAGAGCTGGCCAATATAATCATTTAATTAAAAAACTAAATATCTGCAACTTTCCATTATCAGAAAGTGAAGAATACGACATTTGATTAATTCTTTCGATGTATGGCTTATCTTGGGTTTAACTGAAACAAAGTTATGGGTTTCACTGTATGATGAAAATATCCGTCTTTGACTACTGAATAAAGAAATGTTCAACTCGTTTAAACCTAAATTTTATTTTTTATTTAACAAGAAAGATAAAAAGTTTTTTTTCTTAAAGTTGCTATATAGAGATTTTCAAGTACTGTAATACAAAAATAATGTTTACAGAAGATGAAACTTTTAAGATAAATTTCTAATATTGATTCCGACCTGATATATTTCTAATATTTACCTAATATATATCTAATATTGACCTGATATATTTCTAATATTGACCTGATATATTTCTAATATTGACCTGATATATTTCTAATATTGACCTGATATATTTCTAATATTGACCTGATATATTTCTAATATTGACCTGATATATTTCTAATATTGACCTGATATATTTCTAATATTGACCTGATATATTTCTAATATTGACCTGATATATTTCTAATATTGACCTGATATATTTCTAATATTGACCTGATATATTTCTAATATTGACCTGATATATTTCTAATATTGACCTGATATATTTCTAATATTGACCTGATATATTTCTAATATTGACCTGATATATTTCTAATATTGACCTGATATATTTCTAATATTGACCTGATATATTTCTAATATTGACCTGATATATTTCTAATATTGACCTGATATATTTCTAATATTGACCTGATATATTTCTAATATTGACCTGATATATTTCTAATATTGACCTGATATATTTCTAATATTGACCTGATATATTTCTAATATTGACCTGATATATTTCTAATATTGACCTGATATATTTCTAATATTGACCTGATATATTTCTAATATTATATATCGCTAATATTGACCTGAATTATATATTCCAACCCGAGCTGAATTGTATGCTACTGTTACAGGAGTAAACTCAAATATTGGAGTCATCGTCGTCACATCATCTTAAAACAGATTTTATCAAAATTATCAAAATAAAATAGAAATTGTTTGATATCGCCTCTATGTGTGCTTAAAAGGATTGTAGACGTAAGTTAATCTCCAATTATAGCGTGACATGTCCAATTCACAATGGTTTTCTGTCATCTAAAGGTCTCAAACTCTAAATCAAAAATCGCTGAGAATTTTCCCAATTACTTCTTCAAAACCAAAGTCAACAACAAGTGCTTTATAGTGCTAAAATGTAATGTAAAGGACTACAGAAAAGCATGAGTGAGTTAGAGCGGTAAAATCAAACCCCCTAAGGCGTTGCGACACTTCAATGTCGACCCTGTCTTAAAAATTGATGAGGCTTTTTCTAAGCAGGTTGGCTGAATCTATGTGATATATGACAAATTTGTCTGATCGTGAAATCATGAAATACCAATCATTGTCTCTTTGAAAACTACGATAGCTTCCACATCATAAATTGGTTTAAATGGTACCGTCGTGAATCGGGCTTTTCTGCACCTAAATGTTTAACGACAGTTGTCGAAATATAATTTAAAGAATTTTTTGTTATTATTTGAAAAGACGGGGGGGGGGGGGGATATTTGGCATATTTTAGATAACTCAACAATCCTTCTAATCTAACTCCTACCTGATTCTTGAAAATCATCAGAATAATCTACTCCATTAACCTTAAATTCAAAATTATAAAAAGCTAAAAATTTGTTCATTAAAAATATCAGTGATGAAAAAACTATCAAAACCTAATTTTGCCCTGTAAGCATTTCATTACCTTTGTTTGTAATTGCTTCAGGTATTTATCTTGATTTTAAAAGTTTTACAAGAAATAAATGAGAATTGATAAACCTATTTATAGAACTATTTTACGTTTTAAAGTCTTTGTTGTATTTTACCCTGTTCTGCTGAACTCTTTGCTATTTACCTCATTTGAATCTACTGGATAGAGTGAATAATCTGAACCAGTATTGGTTGTACTAGGATACACAGTTGGCAATGGTGCAGCTGTTAAAGGTACAGAAGTTGAAGTGGTTGTTGTTGTTGTTGTCGTTGTTGTTGTTGAGGCTTCGGTTGATGTAGTTTGAGGCTCTGTTGTAGTTGTAGTTGGAGCTTCGGTTGTTGTTGTTGTAGTTGGAGCTTGAGTTGTTCTAGTTGTAGTTGGATATTCGGTTGTTGCAGTTGTAGTTGGAGCTTCGGCTGTTGTAGTTGTAGTTGGAGCTTCTGTTGTAGTAGTTATAGTTTTTGTTGTTGTAGTTGTAGCTACGGTGGTTGTAGTTGAAGCTGCCATTGTTGTAGTTGTAGTTATGGCTTCGGTTGTTGTTGTTGAACTTGTGGAAGTTGGTTCTTCTGTGACTGGGGTACTTGATGTAGTTGATGTTGTTGTTGTTGTTGCAGTTGTTGGAGACTGTAAAGTTCCCTTGTTTTGGTAACCTACCAGGTTGGAGAATAACAGGAAAAATAATAAAATCCAATAAGCAATGGTTAAAGTATTTCATAAAAAAGTTAAAAATTATTTTTTTACCTTTCACTTCAGGCTGCACAGCATTGGGGCCATAAATTCAATTTGATCAAAAACTTTTTAGAAATGAGTTTAAAGATTAAACCAATATTAAACTAAGAATATAACAATTAAAGAATAAGATTTAAAGGCAGTGATCGGCAACAAGGGATAGTTTAAACTGAGAGTGCAGTATAATTCATTTAATAAGAATATGTCCCCCTATCAGCTGTTAATTGGCATTAGTCTTACTTTGCAAAGACAACTGTGGCCGGAGAAAAAGTCGATTTTTGTTCAGAATTCGAGCGCAAAGGGACGGTCCCTTTGTCTGAAACATACTAGACGTTTTTCAGCAACAACAGCTGCAATTATATACTAAAATATGAAAACTTTTGATATTTGAGTTAGCAATAAATTTACGTTTTTCGTATTAAAACGTGTAAAATGTATATACAAAGACGACGACAATCAATTAATCATTACGCAATTTCAGTTCTTAGATTCAACTCGGCGTTCGATGTAAATAAAATGTACATCTTACTTGTAGTAATCCGAAATAGTTTATTTTTAAAACTTTCGGAGCGGGATGAGAGAAATGCTCTCTATTCGGTTATATTCATCTATACATAGATTCTGTCAGTTCTCCAACCGATATCTGTTATGGACAGAAAGGTCAAAATCCTNTCGGATGATTACATCCCTTAATTAGTTGTCTAATTTATTATCAACTACCCAATTATAATATATAATCCCGTTCCCTTTTTCATTTCATTTTTCATGCCGCGTTCTATTCAGCATTTTACAGAGAATCAATACAAGTTCAATGCGCTAGAAATAGAAAGTTTTTTTTTTAAATTATGACATTCACAATTAACTATTAGATGCTACAGTTTAATGTTATATTCGAAATTTTTTTTATCCATGACATCGACAAAAAACATCAAATAGTGCATAGACAAAATGGACCGTTCCTTTGCGCTCGAATTCTGAACGAAAAATCGGGGTTTTCTCCGGCCACAGTTGTCTTTGAAAAGTAAGACCAATACTAATCAATAGCTGATAAGTTATTTAATTTACCCCGAAATTACCCAAATAAGCGAACGATCCCTTTAAACGATTGAGATTCAACCAACGAATAAACAAGATTAACACAAGAAAAGATCAAGTTAAAAAGATTAAGAATAAATCAATAAATAAACAACTTCGAAATCCTTTGTTTTCAATAAAGCCCTTCCGCGTGTTTTATCCATGTTTCTTTTTCGTGGTTGAATTTTTGTAACTTTCAATAATTTTCATCCCCATGAGAAGGGATTAAAAATAATTCTTTTTACTCCAGACCCAAAACAGGCGCGTAGTGGAGGTTTAGCCTAGGGGGGTGCACTTTTGTGCATCCCCCTAAAAACCCGGTATTAAGAAAAAATAAAGTTTAAAATCTATATTAATATACCTGAATTCTGACTATTAGTAATCTGACCATAATTACCAATCATTTTAAATGAAACCCCGCGAAAAAAAATTTTAAATAAGATTAAGGTTCAAGAAAGAATTTGAGAAATAATCATAAAATGGACAAATTTTGGCTACGCTCAGTTTAACACGACCGAAGTTTAAATAAATACTTTATTGACTAACTTATTTTAAAATCTAAATTTAAGAAATCGAAAATATATATATCAAGGTGACGTGGCAGAATCAGAGCTCATCTTGCCGCGTCTGAGTATCCGGCTTCTAACTCCTCAGATCGTCTTCCGCCACAGTACTCCCCCCAAGAAGGCAAGGCGGAGTCAAGGCGGAGCTAAGACTTCTTTCCTGACTTGTCTGTGAGGGTTTCTTCTTGGTATGATTATAGGTTGGTTTAAAAACATCACAGATTTCTTCTTTGAGGCGGACGACTTCGCGGCGGAGGAAAGGTCTGGAGGATCCTTTGACTGGCGAAGAGGAGGACGACCTCGAGGCGGAGGAGTTACAGGAATCACTGGAACATCAGATATCACTGGTTTAAGCCGGTCTACAGAAACTGAGTCTACTTTGGCACCAATCTGGAGGCGGAAGAATTTACTCCGCCGTTCTATAACTNTTCCGCCACAAAATTGTCATTGTCGATTGATAAGAAGAATTAAAAATCTGAATATATATGTAAGTTTACTGTTTAATAAATTAGAGCCTACCTCTGACTCTAGGGGGGCCTAGGGGGTGCATGTCTTGGGGGGGGGCACAGGGGTACCGGCCCCCCCTCCACTACGCGCCTGACCCAAAAGTAAAATAATATTTATTATAATATTTCAAAGTTTTGATTTCAGAATAAAACCTTGTGTTGAGTCAGAAACCTTTCTCTGAAGAGAGAAGAATGAATGATTGGAATTATTGAAGAAAGAGAATATCGGGAAAACCATGCTTGCATTAAGTCCGATTATTTACTTATTGGAAGAATAGCCTCATTTTTTTCAATAGTCAAGAAATTCAACTTAGGATCCAGTTACAGTCCTTGTTGTATATATTAATACAATGAAGACGACTTTCGATTTCTACTAAGCTTTTAAACAGCATGGTTACGCATAATCATGGAAACAAAGAGAAACTGCAAATTAATTCTTCTTCTCCTCGTTTACTTTTAAACATTAAATAGCTTGTTGGAAACCTTAATTACTTAAAAAACTAAAATTGAAAAGTCATCTTCATTGTATTGATATAAACGCCGACCACTAGGTAATAGGTGGAGTTTAGGGGAGCTGAATACACTAGTCTCTCTTTTCCTTAGATCTGAAAATATTTTATTTTATCATTTGTTAATTCAAGTTTTAAAGAATATTGTTAGAATTAAAATCTTACTTTGATATGACAATATAATCCCACTTATACGGTCCTCGGCTTTCCTCCATCTTTAATCCTAGGATTATAAATTTAAACCTATAGGATTAAAAATTTAATCCCGCACATTTAACTCTTCCAGTATTTAAATTCGATAATAATTCAAAACTAAATGCTTTAAATCCTATAATAATTTAAATCCTATATAAGCTTTATCATTAGACTCTAAAATCATTTATATTCATGTAAATTTTAAATTCATTTTATTTAAGAATTACTATTTCATGCAAAAACTAGGAATTATCCACTTAAGTCTGAAGAATGACAAACAAATCAATGAAGTCATTTCTCTTTCTCTTGTTAAACTCAATTTAAATATTTTTTCTTTCAATCAAAATATCTTTTGTATATCTAACCATTTATTTTTGATATCCTTTAGTAATCATATAAATTGAGATCAAGTATTCAAGATTAACAATATTCTACACCTTTGTTTTTATTTACAAATTGGCGATACTAGGCCATTATAAAGTATACATCTTTTCAAACAGAGCTAGATACTTGAATTTCTATCAACCTTGTGTACATATTTACAGCTTAATTGTATAAATTAATTTGTACATAATGTTTGTGTACATATTTACAGCTTAATTGTATAAATTAATTTGTGGATAATATATGTGTACATATTTACAGCTTAATTGTATAAATTAATTTGTACATAATGTATGTGTACATATTTACAGCTTAATTGTATAAATTAACTTGTTGATAATATATGTGTACATATTAATTGTATAAATTATTAATACTTAAAGAGACACTCGACGTAGTTTCAAATGAACCCCCAGTTAAAGAGTTTCATGCTTGATCACAAAACCACCCTTTCAACTTTGTATTTGGAAAAATGATAAAGATATCCTTGTTTTTCTATCTTTAAATTGATACATTTCAATCGCGGTATCTCCATTAAAGAGACAAGGAAGAACATTGTCAGTACTTAAAGATAAAGGATTAAAGGTTACTGTTGTGAACTAGGAATTTAAAACTTAAATTAAAGTTTAATGTCTAATAAAATATAAAAATAAATGTTTAAGAGAAACTAACCTTTAATGTCAAAATCTGAAGTTTGTTCTGAATACTCACCAAGAGTGTTGCCAGATATTTTACTAAAATTTTATTTTTAGAATTTAGTTTTATTCTATGGTTAACTCTAGCTAATATTGTTTTTAGAATTTAGTTTTATTCTATGGTTAACTCTAGCTAATATTTAGCTAATTCTTCCCTAACTCAAGCTTACAAAGGAACTGAGTTTTTGCCACAAAATCAATTATTCTCTGTCTGTATTATTATAACCTAAAAATGTAAACCTTTGGCATTTCAAACTTAGGTTATTTGATTTAACAAAATTAATAGTTTGAAATATGTTAGGTCTACAACATTGGGTTGGGTAGCACAGATAAAGGGATTAGAAAATCAGAATTTATGGCAAAGACTCAATTCCTTTAGCTAATATGTTCACAATCTAACCAGTTTTCTCATAACTCCAGCTGGCTAAAAATGTGAGAAATTCATCTAATCCTCCCTTATAATCTAAACCCTGGCTTTCTAACTTTTTAGTTGGTCTTGTAATTCCATGGGAAATGTTAATATAAACACTTTTTGTTAAAAAGAAATACCTGAATAAAGGATTTACTGTCTCTGCTATTTTACGACCTTGTGAAGACGATCTGTCTTTGATTCTACTTTTATTTGATTCAATATTGTTTGTATATCCTCCATTATTCCCTTGCTCATTGTTGACAGTTAATCCTGCCCCTGCTAGATGACTTCCCGCATTTTCTTGGTTTACTTTATTTCTGTTTTCTCCCATATTTGGTGGATTTTGGCTTAGATTCACTTGAGCATTATTTGGCTCTTGTTGTATATATCCTGATCTGTTTGGTTCGTTTCTATAATTATTTCCTGCACTTTTCTCTTCACTTCTTAATACATTTACTTCCTGATAGATCAAATCTCTGTTTACATTTCTTCCCGATAACTCAGTTCCTTGGGTTAAATCTAGGCTGGGCCTAGAATAAGGCTCAATTGCATAATCATGTCCAGTTCTTTCAGTGTTGGTGTAGCCCGTCATGGTACGGGTTGCTTGACCATTAGCTGTACTTGGTTGTACATAATTCCGAACATTTGCTGTACTTGGCTGTACATAATTCCGACCATTAGCTGTACTTGGTTGTACACCTCCTTGTCTAGTAATGGGATTTAACTGTGCACCTTTTCCTCCATTGTTTGCGGTATATTGATTATTTTTGGACTCAGCCGTTGGATCATTTAGTTGAAATCTGATTTCCGGATTTTCTTTTTTTAATTGGGCGTTATCTTTCTTCGTGTTCCCGGTCCATTTGTACTTCACTCTGACAATACACATAATATTAGGCATATTTGCAAATTTTTAACGATTAAATATTTATTTGTAGCTTTTTCAAAAATTCTGTAAACTCCGTATTTTGACCTTGTATTCCAATGTCTTGAAATTCCTTCTTTCAGTTTCTTGTGTTCAGTATAATCCCAGACCTTAATATTTTTTTTTACAGTGATATTCAGAAAACGATGGAATAGGAAGACGATATTAAAGCAATGCTTAAGTGTGTTTAATGTTTTCACAAAGTAAATAGTTTTACTAAACACTTATTAAATCACTAATTTAGTGAAATGGGTCGTTTTAAATGGCGCAATTGCTGTGTCTCATGTTCTTCGGACTTTTTAAAGTTATTACTTGATTCTAAAAGTCGTCTTCTTATTTCAGAGTTATCTGGTTATCACTTTACTCAGTTGGTTCTACTCAGTAGTACATTTATGAGTTACTACAGGCTTCCAGAGCGCTCCGCGCCACTATTTCTTGTAATATTTCAGCTATCAAATATTACTAAATCATACAACCATATTTTAAAAAGGTACCTCATGGTAAACTACAGGTTCTAAAGAAGCCAATGAGTCCTATAGAAACCTTTTTCCCCGTTTAAATGTAAATATTTCGTATATATTATTTTAAACTTTTGTTGGGTGTATTTCAAAGAAAATCTTTCCCGCAAAATCAAATTTCTAATTCCTAACCAGAAAGACCCGGAATTAATCAGACGACTTTACAATATAATTTTACAGAACAATTGATAAAGCGATAATAACAAAATAGCCCTAGTCCTGCCAATTCCTAAATGTTGTCTGCCTTTTTGGTGCGTTTAATTTTACCAAAGATATACATGTTAAGTCGTCTGAATAAATGTCAATTAATTTCGGGTCTTTCTGGTTATGACTGTATATCTTTGCAACCTGAATTAATGGTTTGAAATAACTACAACATTGGGTTGCAAAGATACAAGGATTAGAAAATCAGATTTTGTGGCACTCAATTCCTCTTTAGTGATATAAGGCTTCTTAAACGTTATTTTTGACGGAGTTTGAATGAGAGATTAAATATTTCGATACAGGAGTTAGTTTTACTGAACCTTTGACACCTTTATCTGAGTAACAATAATGAAGATATCAACAGGTTTTACTGGACCTTTGACACCTTTATCTGAGTAACAATAATGAAGATATCATCAGGTTTTACTGGACCTTTGACATCTTTATCTGAGTAACAATAATGAAGATATCATCAGGTTTTACAGGACCTTTGAAATCTTTATCTGAGTAACAATAATGAAGATATCAACAGGTTTTACTGGACCTTTGACATCTTTATCTGAGTAACAATAATGAAGATATCAACATTGGTTTTGCTTAGACAGGGTGAAAGGGTACGATTGTGAATCAGGCATGTATCACTTAAAATTAATCGTCAATTGAAAAAACGTCCAAATTCCCTTTAATGATGGAAGAGTTTATCACCTTCGGAATATACTTTGAAAGAGTATGATCTCTGTGTGGAGTTTGCTGTATTGGTTGTGGAGGCTGTTGTGGTGAAGGTCGATACTGTTGATGCCGGAGCTGTTGTTGTTGTTGCTCTTCAACTCTATGATTAGGCTGGGAACCCTGTAATACTGGTATCTCTTGTGTTCTAAAAGGTAGTAATGATATTTGGTTCTCCTTAACAGGTTTCAGTATATTGTTCTCTGCAGCAGGTTGTGGTATCCCTGTAACGGGTTGTGGTATCCCTGTAGCAGGTTGTGGTATATGGTTCTCTGCAGCAGGTTGTGGAATCCTTGTAGCAGGTTGTGGTATATGGTTCACTGCAGCAGGTTGCGGTATCCCTGTAACGGTTTGTAGTATCCCTGTATCGGGTTGTAGTATATAGTTCTCAGCAGCGGGTTGTAGAGTGCCTGTAGCGGGTTGTGGTATGTGGTTTTCCCTAGCAGGTTCTGGTATGCGGTTTTCTCTAGGTGTGGAAGTGGTTTGCCGTACTCTTGGAGCAAGAGACCGTGTGGGGACCGGTATTTGCTGACTGTGGTAGCTACGGAGCAATTGTGGTATTTTCTCTGGACCTGATCAGACCACGGATATGTTTATATATCAATTTATCAATGTATGATCCAGTAAAAAAGTTGGTTTGCTCAGTATTATTGTCGGCGTAATTTTAAAGTAATTATCATACAGTTTCTTTTAATGATAAAGCGGTAAAAAAAAGGTTAATTACCAGAAAACATCATTTATAAATTTTAGATTGATAAATCATAAAATGGAAAACTACAGTCGCCCTGTTAGAGTCTGACGCAAGCATGAAGTTTTTATCGGAAAAATTGGAGTCCAACCCTCGGAATAAAACTTGAAATGCAGTATTGTAAAACATTGGTAGAGCACAGTTTTTACTTTTTGTCCGAATATGCACATTGCACAATATATCCTTTTTACCTACTTTATATGCAAACTTTTGACTAGAGAGGTCGGATTTAATAAAAGCCGTCGAGAAGTATTTGAACTAGACATGACTAATTCAACTATACAGGGTTAACCTTAAAGGATAAGACTTCAGAGACGTTTGTACGGAATTTATGCATTTTTCTAACACTCTTTGTTTTTTCTTTCATAAACCATTTGATAAATTATTTAAAAGCTATAATCAAACTGAAAGACCAAATCTAACTTTCATTTCATTGATTTTTTGTCGTAATTAATGTCTTTTCCATGACCAACTGTACTTCTATATTATGGCCGAGAGTTCAATACTGCAGTAGTTCAACTTGCTATACTTAGTTCAAAAATCTTATTATTCATTAATTCCGACCTATGATTTACAAGTCTATTGATTATCTGTGAATTCCTTGATGATGATTTATTGTAGTAATCAGATATTTAGAGTCTTCTTTGCTTCTAGCTATATACACCTCACTAGTTCAATCACTATGATTCAACAGAATTATTTCTCAAACTTTGGTTTTTAAAAAAGAGCTTTTATAAATGATATGCGAATCTTTTTTGTTGGACAGGAAGACAAACTCAGTTTTGGATATTTGGATAAATGGATCGTATTTTCACATAGTAATTATTCCTAAAGACTGTAAACGGAATCAGCCCTATGACAAGAACCGTGTGTATAAACATAGTTCAACTGCTATTCTTACTTTGCTGAAATTATATCGGATTTCAAACTGTTATAATTATGAATGTTATTTCTTGCAGTGTTTAATCGTAAATTGGAATTTTTATGTTAAAGTAGGCAGAACGACTGTACCTTAGACATTATATACTGAAAATTAATCATCTACATACGCAAAGTAAAAACTTAAAAAAGTCTCCAAAATTTTTCTAAAAACTCCCCGCCCCCCTATCTCATACTCCCCCCCATCTCATACTTACAAATATTTGATGTAAATAAAGCACAATGTGAAATTTTAATTGATTTATTTTTGAATTTGGAATCTAAATAAACAGTAATTGAATTTTTGATGGAAACATTATTTACTTTTTAGGATCAATTGCATTTTGATGTGGATCCATACCAAAAATAATTCTTGATTTTTGATAATTTTTTTTATCATAAACAAATTTCACAAAAAAAATTTTATGCAGAAACTTTATTTAACATTCAATAATTAAGAAGGTTACAATTTTATCTTAGAGGTTGGCAGAAAAATGTTTTGACAGCAAAACGTTTATATTTAATGATGTTTTGGTTGAAAGAAATTGAGTCTTTGCCCCGAACTCAAATTATGTAATCCCATATCTTTGCAACCTGACGGAGTCAACCTTTGATATTTGAAATGTCAAATGTCTATGACATTGGGCTGCAAAGATGTAGGGATTAAAATGTGTTGGGTTGTGGCAAAAGCTGAGTTTTTGCCACTTGAATCCGGATCCTGGTGCAGAGGGAGCTAGATTATTGTGGATCCAGGATCCGGATCTTGGTGCAGAGGGAGCTAGATTATTGTGGATCCAGGATCCGGATCTTGGTGCAGAGGGAGCTAAATTATTGTGGATCCAGGATTCGGATCTTGGTCCAGAGGGAGCTATTTATTGTGGATCCAGGATCCAGATCTTGGTCCAGAGGGAGCTAGATTATTGTGGATCCAGGATCCGGATCTTGGTCCAGAGGGAGCTAAATTATTGTGTATCCAGGATCCGGATCTTGGTCCAGAGGGAGCTAAATTATTGTGTATCCAGGATCCGGATCTTGGTCCAGAGGGAGCTAGATTATTGTGGATCCAGGATCCGGATCTTGGTCCAGAGGGAGCTAGACTATTGTGGATCCAGGATCCGGATCTTGGTCCAGAGGGAGCTAGATTATTGTGGATCCAGGATCCGGATCCTAAGCAATGCCTTAGACGCATGGAGATGAAAATGTGAGAATCCCAGAGAATAATTACTGCTAATTCATTACTTAGCAATATAAAAAAAAAAAAAATATTTTCCGTTGATTAGTATTTGTATTTGATGTAACTAGATATTCATTACTAAAACAAATCCAACCATATAAATATTCTTTTCAAAATGCTTCAAACTTATTGAAAATATTTTTCTTACGAATAACTTTTATTTTGCCGCTAATCTAAAAAATCTTCTGAAAATTAATTTTTTAACCTGGACTGTAAAAAAAAGATTTCCCCCACAACACATCTTAAAAAGTATGAAGTTGATTTCTCGAGACGAAAACACTTATAAAACAATAATAATCAAAAGTTGCTAATTAATTTGTTTTAAGTTTGTTTCCACTTAAATAAGTGTATTCCAACACTGCGGAGACAACTACTTAATCTATATGTTGGGGGGGGGGGGGTAACCTTGTCACACATTTTATTCAGCAAAAATAACAGAAATATTCGATTCTTCCCTTAAACAAACTTTTATTTTTAGTTTTTCTCCATCTAAGTGACTGACGGATTTAAGCAGTGTATATATAGTGAATGTACTGTTTTTGTGTATATAATGCTTGTTTTGTTTGAAATGTTTGTTGTGCATATAATGTTTGTTGTGTATATAATGTTAGTTGTGTATATAATGTTTATTGTGTATAGAATGTTTGTTGTGTATATAAAGGTTGTTGTGTATAAAATGGTTGTTGTGTATATAATATTTGTTGTGTATCTAATGTTTGTTGTGTACATAATAGTTGTTGTGTATATAATGTTTGTTGTGTACATAATGTTAGTTGTGTAGAAAATGTTTGTTGTGTACATAGTGGTTGTTGTGTATATAATGTTTGTTGTGTATATAATGTTAGTTGTGTATAAAATGTTTGTTGTGTACATAGTGGTTGTTGTGTACATAATGTTTGTTGTGTGTATAATGGTTGTTGTGTTTATAATGGTTGTTGTGTATATAATGTTTGTTTTGTATATAATGGTTGTTTTGTATATAATGGTTGTTGTGTACATTTTGGTTGTTGTGTATATAATGCTTGTTGTGTATATAATGTTTGTTGTGTATATAATGGTTGTTGTGTATATAGTGTTTGTTGTGTATATAGTGTTTGTTGTGTACATAATGGTTGTTGTGTACTGAATGTTTGTTGTGTACAAAATGGTTGTTGTGTATATAATGTTTGTTGTGTACATAATGTTTTTTGTGTATATAGTGTTTGTTGTGAACACTGTAAATAATGTTTGTTGTGTATGTAGTGTTTGTAATGTTTGCATGAGGGGGAATATTGAGTTCAAAGTTGTAATATTTCCCCTAGGAGTTTACTCTACACTCTACAGTCTTCAGTAGAATTTTCTATAGTTAGCAGTAAAATACACTTTATATAAACCAGTAGAATTTTCTATAGTTAGTAGTAATATACACTTTAAATAAACCAGTAGAATTTTCTATAGTTAGTAGTAATATACACTTTATATAAACCAGTAGAATTTTCTATAGTTAGCAGTAATATACACTTTATATAAACCAGTAGAATTTTCTATAGTTAGCAATAATATACACTTTATATAAACCAGTAGAATTTTCTATAGTTAGCAGTAATATACACTTTATATAAACCAGTAGAATTTTCTATAGTTAGTAGTAATATACACTTTATATAAACCAGTAGAATTTTCTATAGTTAGTAGTAATATATACACTTTATATAAACCATTCTACACATATCGGAAAACAAGTCACCAATACAAGGTAAATCAGGTAATTTGGACTTTATAACTGGTTGGCATCAAAGCATTGACTAAATAGTTTGTTTGTTCATCCAGACATTTCAGGACTGTTCAACTGATTTTATACAATAAAACCTAGGATTGCGTTAGAGAGGGCCAATGGGCCGATGTGTTGGTTTAAAAACTAAAACTTGATAAAAAATGTGAAGGAATTGAGTTTTAGCCACAAATTCAAATGTTCTAATCCATATATCTTTGCAACCCGATGGTGTAGAACCTTTGATATTTCAAACTACGACTATTCAATCGAACAGAGTTCATAGTTTAAAATATCTAAGATCTACGACATTGGGTCGCAAAGATATAGAGATTAGATGGCAAAAACTCAATTCCTATATATCTTTCTATAAATGTATAATTATAAATATAATTTTTAGAGAAGAAAATTTAAATTGGAAAACTTTGGGATTTCCAAAAGTCTAAAATATCCTAATTGATTTTAAGAAAATTTACAAAAATCACAGGAAAATATAATAAAAAAGAAAAAAGATTTAAAAAAATTTATATTTATATTTTATTGTATAAATCAGTGGGGAATATTTTGACCCCAATTCCATTGTTTGTTAACTTGACAATTTAAGCTTTTACAATTCTTAAAAGCGGAGATTTTTATAAACCTTTCTTCTTTACAAAACTAGAACATTTCGCAATACTTAAAGGGAGTGACCGGCAATGTATGGTAGTCGAACTGAGAATGTAGTATCGTGGGAATTTTTTTAGAATTCATTTGAGACATATAAAACGTTTTAATAGCGTTTAATTACTGAGTTTGAGCGCAATGTCGACGTTCATAATCATCTATTTGGGTGGTTACGTTTTAAGAACAGATTTTTATTAAATTATTAAGTAACGACGACAAAAATGTAAAAAAAATTCTACAGTAATCTTATCAGATGTTTAGGAACATATTTTTCAATTGAAATTTTCAATAAAAATGCAAGAAAACTACAGAATATGTTTTGGAACAATGAAACATTACAGAAACCAATAACTGAATAAGATTTTTTATTTTCGATGATAATATCTAATTTTAATTTTCTAAACCAGTTTTTTTCTGTGAGAATTTAAAGATTGAATTTGCGCTTTTGCTGAACAATTCTTATCCTAGTGTATGCTTGCGTCATAGTTGTTTTGAACAAGGTGGATATTGAAGTGATGTCTACGCCAGGTTTCAAGTGTAGCGCAGCATTTGTTGCACAGGATGGTAATTCAGTCCATTTTTTCACAAATTTATCAGTGAATGTGTCTAGTTTCTTCAGATGACTCTGTGATATTGTATGAACAGTGAGCAGAAATCTAATAGAAGGAATGAAATAATGTTTGTAGATCCAGACTTAATATTCATCCCGAATAAGAAGTGCATTTATATTTATGAGTTTTGTTTCAAATTCACTCTTGATGTAATCGAACGCATCACTAAGTTTACCAGTAGGAAATAGAAGTTTGCGAAGGAATTTTTGCTCTTTTTGAAATATATTTGGAATTTCAGTTTCACCAATAGTAAAGTTTATTCTGCTAGGTACACCTGATCTGATGGAAAATGATCTACATTGTGCTGGTTTAATCTCATTCTCATACTTTCAATCTTGGATTTTATTTCATTTTGAATTTTTTATTCTTTAAGAGATCTGTTGTTATCAGGCAAAAATCGTCAGCATAGGCCAGAGTAATAATTTTATCTCCATTCAGATTAAATTCACAATCAATCTTACTCCGTAGAAATTAAATGATTTGATTGAAAACCATCAGAAATATGATGGGACTAAGCGGGTTACCTTGGAATACTCCTCTTTTAAATTAATAATAATAATAAAATTATTATACAGGGTGTTGATACAAAGGTGAATCTCTGAGATTCGTGGGTTATTGACACAAAGGGGAACCAGTATAAACTGTTCATGTCTATGATACCGGGTGTGCTGTATTTTTCCGGTTTTTTCTGTTTGCAAATCCTAGGTCAAAGGTTGGTTTCAATTTCTCCTGTAGTAATGATCCCTTGACAGCTTGTTCAGAAAAATCCCAAGGGTTTTTGTGAGACTTTTTTTCTTGGTGTTTGTTAGTTTTTAGAAGGAGTCTTCTTTTTTCAACTTTTCTATGCTCACTAATTGATTTCAGACAGGCATGGAATTTTTTCCTGTCCTCATCAGTGCCGGCTCTGGAAAAGGCTTTCGCTCTAAACTTGTTTTGATGTTGAAGTTCTGTCAGGGTCTTATTAGGATCTTGAATGCTGTTTTTTCCTCCTCAGCAAACAGTTCTTTGTTTTCTTCCAGGAATTCAGTAAGAAGAGTGGGGAGCTGGTCTCCTAATGTTGCTAAATCTGCTGGATCCTTACATCTTGATATATGATGGTGAAGAGGTGACAGTTTACATTTTAGTGATCTACACTATTGATTGATGGAGCACAGTACTTTAAAAGCGTAACTAGGGAAAGAAGAAGATTCGCCATTTTATATGTTTGTGTTAAGAGTTCAGAGTGACAGGTTTTTATATACTGTCTAAAGGGTAGAATTCCCAGTTAACCAGCCATCTGGTGCTCACTCACACACGTCTACTCGGGTATACCGACTATACTTGTATCCTTGTTTGCTGTCTGTTTGTTTGTCCGATCATAACTCAGGAACCCCTGGACTGATTCGCCTCAAATTTTTATTGGGGAATTCGGGAGGCCCACAGATATGTTCTTAGCTTGGTTAAAAGATTCTAAAATAAGTGGGTCGACTTTCATAGCAAAAATTTTGTAAAATCTGGTAAAATCATTCAAGTGCGGGTAGACGGCTGAAGTAACTTTTAATTACCTTAATTAAATCATAATGCTCCACCTAAAAGATAAGTATTGGAAATCCCCCCCCCTCCCTCTTCAGTTTCCAGGTGGATCCTAAGTTGCTCAATTTTTTCAATATTATCGATTTTAAATCCTATATTCCCTGGCCTACAAGTTGAACTTTTGAAATATCCGTTGTTTACTACAGAACTTTTGTTAATATTAAATCACACTTCTTACATTTCATTTGTCCTTTCAACATTTTTATTGGAATAATTTCATATAAGTCAGCTGTCTATCATAGATCAGTTGTCCTGGAAATCATCTGTCCTTTAGAAGAAAACATCATCAATTGTCCTAAAAATCATCTGTCCTTCAGAAGAAAATATCATTTGTCCTAAAAATCATCTGCTTTTGAAGAAAACTTCTTTTGTCCTTAAAAACATCTGCCCTTTAGAGGAAAACATTATTTGTTCTGTACAAAATCAAAAATGTTTATGTTTATAAAAATTGTAATCAATTGTTTGTCCGTCTGTTTTATTTCCTATCATAACTCGTGAAACATTAACCGATTTGTCTCACATTTTTAATAGGGAACTCGGGAGAACCACGAGATTTTTCTTAGCTTGGTTTTAAGTTTCTAAATTGAGTGGGTTTAAAAGGAAAAATAGGTAAAATCGTAATATAGGACAAATTGCGCGCGGGGAAACGAAAAAAAACAAGATAAAATGTTTTATGAGCCAAAAATCTTTTACTTACGCATTTTAGTACTTTTTAAAGCTCCATTTTACTGATAAAATTAATAATGATATACAGAGACTAACGAGATAGGAATTTTCTATTTAAATCTTACGCATACTTAATTCAATTGATTTGAACTGTTGCAGTAATATTAAACTCCATAATAAAGTCTTAAACATCCGATATAAATATAAATACATATCATATATAATATTATAGTGTTTTATATTGTATTAACTTTTCGTCATAAATTTTTTTAAATATTTTATTTCATGCATGTTTAAATATAAAACAATGTTACATGTTTTAAAAAAGTTAGAAAAATAATGATGTGGTTTTTATTTAATTATTTCTTGTTTTATTTTTATTCAATCTTTTTTTGAAATCTATCCTATCCTTGTAATCTTGTGATATTGTACCAATAGAAAATAACAAATTTCAAAATTACAACAAATTTTTTCTCAGAACAATTTTTGTGTAATTGTCGCTATGAACCGCTTGAAAAAAACTTAAATTTATCAAGCCCATGTGCGGCAAAGAAAACATTTTCATCATTAAGATAATTTCTTTAAGTCAAAAACGAGAAGTGCCAAAGAAAAATTTTGATATTTTTTCTTAATTGACAAAATTTGATAAAAGATGATTCACAATCATGATCATGCTGGAGCCAAGTGAGGGGTGGGGGGCGAGAGGGGGCGAAATATGCTGAGGGGGGTCGAAACATGGTTGCGCCACAGTAGAGTACACTGGAGACAGAATTATTTAAAGCTTAATAAAACTCTGCGTCAATCATCTTGCTCTGAGAGACTGAAATGGATTTTAAATGAAACCCCGCGAAAAAATATTGTAAATAAGATTAAGGCACAAGAAAGAATTTGAGAAATATCATAAAATGGACAAATGTGACATTGTCGATTGATAAGAAAAGTAAAAAAATCTGAATATATATGTGAGTTTAATATATTAGAGCCTGCCTCTGGCTCTAGGGAGGGGGGCCTAGGGGGTGCATGTCTTGGGGGCACAGGGGTACCGGCCCCCTCACTACGCCCCTGTACCTCAGTATGATTACTAGTAAGCAGGCTCGTACGAGAGCATTTCTGTAGGGGGAGCACATTTTTGTGCCCCCCCCCTTGGAAACATTGTGCCCCCCTTATAAACCTCTTTTTTGAAAAAATATTGATACCTTTTTAACTATTCGATCATATACACACTTCCATATTCTAAAACTTTCCAAAAGTAAAGCAGACACCCTTGACATGATCCAAAGTGCATCAGAGGAGAATAATCATGGGCACGGCAATAGTCTACAAGTGGACTAAAAGGGAAAAAGTGTAATGGAGATTGTTAGCAGAACGAGGAAATGTCTGAGCAGAAAAAAATCCACAAAAACCCAAGAAACCGTCCTCGACATAATTCAAAGTTTCTCAAACCAAATTCGCAAGGCTCCTTTGTTGATGATTTTAATGAGATTGACATCTGCTATGGGGCTGCAAACAATGTTTTAACTCTCGAAAAGTACTTGAAAATGAAAGCAAATACTTGAATACAGGAAGGTGACCAAGACTGCACCATAAATAAAGATAGATTGCGCATAAGACGACATTTTTCATCTTGAAAGATTTAAATGTACAGAGATGTTTTAAAGATATTCCTATTATATAGATTTACTAGGTCGGTTGTGAACATTGGCTGTTCTTATGTCATTGAGTACTTGTGGTGTACATGAGTTCTGCAGAGAGAAATTTATGTTAGTTTAGTCCTTCTCATGTCCTTCTTCAGTTCTCGTCAATATGATATGTTGCTCAGTGAAATATTGTTGTTTAAATAGTTCCATTCCCGGAGTTATTTTACACTCTATTATGAAATCCATTGAAACACCAAACCACCCCGCTTATCATTGAAGCACACTTTGACCCCTTTGAAGTATGAGTTCGCGGACTGTACAATTCTTGGTGATTTTGCGTACCTAAGCTATCTATGTTTATTTATTTATCTATGGACTGCACAAATATGTAAGATTAAGGCATGAATAGAACATACATAAGGAGGCATGTTTGTAGATATGGAGACTAGAAGGTTAATATAAATAGTGCTCATGATAATACTGAAAACAAAACTGTTGACAAAAAGTTAAAGTGGAACAAATCAAATAAAAAACTTTCTTCCTTTTTAGAAATAAATATCAGTGTATCGACCAGAAAATTATTAAACCAGAAAGTTTATAAGATCAGGAAATAAGTAAAACAGAAAGTTAATAGATCAGGAAATAAGTAAAACAGAAAGTTAATAGATCAGGAAATTAGTAAACCAGAAAGTTGAAAAATCAGGAAATTAGTAAACAAGAAGGTTGATAAATCAGGAGAATAGTAAACACGAAGGTTGATAAATCAGGAGAATAGTAAACAAGAATGTTGATAAATCAGGAGAATAGTAAACAAGAAGGTTGATAAATCAAGAGAATAGTAAACCAGAAAGTTGATAAAATCAGGAAATAAGAAAGCAAGAAATCAGATGATCAGAAAATCAGTTGATCAGAAAATCAGTTGATCAGTTAATCGGAAGAGTTCACCATCTAAATCGAGTTTTTTTTCAGACAAATGAAAACTCTGGACAAAATAGACACAAGGAAATAAACAAATATACCATAAACCAATATTGTTCTTTCTCATTCCGCCTTCGGAATCAATTATATAATTAGCTTTCAAACCAAACCTTTTCCTTCCAAATCGTCACTATTCTGCCCTCAAATAAAACTATCCCTTCTGATTTTTTTCCTCTGCTAGATTTTAAGAATTAAAGTTTTAATTGTATGATAAAAAGTAATATTAACATATTTTAAAAGTAAAACAGCTTGCTAACAAAGTAATCAATAATCAAACGTTTCTGTAAATAATTTAGAATAATTTTGTTTCTTTTTTATCAATTAAAGTTGTCAAGGATTCTAATGTGAATTGAACACGCCCTTTACCAACGGAAGGTTACTTGAAATTACCCCTAAGAAATAGTTTCTGTCAATTTCTGAAAGAAACCAAAAACTCTAAACTTTTCCGAGGATCGGAAACATAAACCAAACTTTCCTAGGGAAATATTCCAAAAATATAAAAAAGTGGCAATAGCAGGGGGGGGGGAGGTATTCTGTTTTATTTTCTGCGATAAAGGAGGTGCGCAGAGAGATTAGTTATGTCAGAGTTGGAGTTGAAAAATAAACATCAAATATTTTGCCAAAACTTCCCAGATGGTAATTGCATACTTTTTCATGTTAAAAAGATGGTTTCTCAGAGCAAAGGGGGGGGGGGTGAAGGGATATGAGAGCGAATCATTAAAAATCGTTCAAGAATTACATTTTTTAAAATAAATTAAGTACTACAAAACTTTTCTTTAAACTATATTTTTGCATCTAAAAATCTAAAATTCATGTATTAATGAATAATAAATGTAAGGAATAAATGTATGAATATTTCAGGAGTAATGTCTAGAACAGAGTTTGAAGAATTAGCAGAGGAATCCTTGTCCAATGGTAAATATTAACAGGAGAATCCTTGTCCAATGGTAAATATTAACAGGAGAATCCTTGTCCAATGGTAAATATTAGCTGAGAAATACTTGTCCCATGGTAAATATTAGCTGAGAAATCCTTGTCCAACGGTAAATATTAGCTGAGGGATCCTTGTCTTGTCCAATGGTAATGTTAACAGAAGAATCCTTGTCCAATGGAAAATATTAACAGGAGAATCCTTGTCCAATGGTAAATATTAACAGGAGAATCCTTGTCCAATGGTAAATATTAAGAGGAGAATCCTTATCCAATGGTGAATATTACCTGAGAAATCCTTGTCCAATGGTAAATATTTGCTGAGAAATCCTTGTCCCATGGTAAATATTAGCTGAGGGATCCTTGTCCAATGGTGAATATTAGCTGAGGAATCTTTGTCTAATGGTAATTATTAGCTGAGGGATCCTTGTCCAATTGTAAATATTAGCAGAGGAATCCTTGTCCAATGGTAAATATTAACAGGAGAATCCTTGTCTAATGGTGAAAATTAGCTGAGGAATCCTTTCCAACGGTAAATATTAGCTGAGAAATCCTTATCCAATGGTAAATATTTGCTGAGGAATCCTTGTCCAATGGTAAATATTAGCTGAGGGATCCTTGTCCAATGATAAATATTAACTTTGGAATCGTTGTCCAATGGTAAATATTAGCTGAGAACTCCTTCTAATGCTTTAATTTTAAGTTCGCTAGACTTTTAATATTCATAAAATTAAATGTTTTCTAAGAGTTTTTATGATGTTATTTAAATAAAAATATTTTTCAGGAAACCTGGAGATTCCCAGATTTGTTGAAAATGTTTTCAATCTTTTCGGAGGAAACAACATATTTATAATTCAAATATTTTCTTTACGTTCATCCATTCAAAATAATCCTTTTTATCTTTAAATAAATTTTTCCTTGTAATATTTTTCTGACGTACTTGACGTACTTGACGTACATGACGTACATGACGTACTTGACGAATAATCCTTTATTTGGTTATTCCTTCTACCACTTCTAACTGTCTAGTTTTCTAAGGGTGTCTTAAAATACAATAATTAAAGTCTAAAGTGATTTTTTAGACTATAATTATTTTTATGAAAAACAATACTTTATTTGACGTATGATAAAGTGAATGATTTAGGCAATGATTTGTTTTAAAGGGAAGTTTAGTTTTGTTCTAGTTTTGAATTAAAGTTTTTTTTTTACTTTGAACTTTGCAGCAAATTTGATGAATAGCAATATTTTTGTTACACCAGGAGGAGAATTCATAGACTTTATTCAGTTTACATTAATCACACAGGTTGAGGTAAATATATTTTTTAATATAATAATGTTGAACAAACCGGTTTGGAATTGTTAACGTTAAAAATTGCGGGAACGTGTTCTATATCATATAAAAGTCATAAAATAATTGGACCGGGTATATGATTGGTCGAGTTTGAAAGTAACTGGGTTTTTGTCACAAACTCTAATTTGTAATCCTTTGCAACCCGATGTCGTAGACCCAAGATATTTTAACCCTATCACACCGCCTTAGTTGACCAGTTTTATCAATGATAATAATATAAGATTAGTGGTATAAGTGGTGAAGGGGGGGGGAGGTAAACACTCAATATTATTTACTCTAATAAGAAAACTAATTAGGAATTGTGTATACAGCCTCGCAATAGAATAGTCTGGATCTTGGAACGGATTTTTGAAGAGGTTGGAGATTTTCATATTTTTAAATATCTTAATGTTTTCAAGTTTAACATTAAGATTAAAAGGACTGTAAGCGTAATTTCAAGTGACCCTTCATGCACAGATGGCAATGCCCGATTCACAACTGTACCCTTTAAAGCTTTGTCTGATCAAGTATGAATTAGATATCAATGTTTACAATTTCGAAAACTTATTATTCTAAATTGTGGGTTTTTCTACAAATTACTACAATTAATCTACAATTCTACAGGGTGTCCCAAAAAAACAGGGATTAGCGTTTTTAAAAAAGTGCTGAAACATAAAGTTTTTAATTTTAGCAGGGGTCGTTTAGGTAAAATTTTGTAGTTTAGTGCTTCCGTTCGTCAAATGATCGAAAACCTTGCTGTTTACTTTGAACATTTAATACCTTCTTTTCTTCTGTTCAAATCTATATTGCATAGAGAAAAAAATATGCTTAGAAATGTAATAATACTTAATTAGATTACTTTGATGTAGGGATGTTAACGTTTTCATTTTTCAGAAAAACGATCGTTTCGTTATGAAAACGACGACGAAAAATCGAAAACGAAACGATCGTTTTTAAAAACGATCGTTTTTTAAAAAGTTCGTTTTTTAAAAATGGTCGTTTTTAAAACGATCGTTTTTAAAACGATCGTTTTTAAAAACGATCGTTTTTCAAAACGATCGTTTTTATAAAATTCGTCGTTTAGTTAACGATTGTTAACGACGACCCTTCGTTAACGATTGTTAAAGACGGACCTTCGTTAACGATCGTTAACGACAACCCATCGTTAACGACAACCTTCGTTAACGATCGTTAACGACGACCCTTCGTTAACGATCGTTAATGACAACCCTTCGTTTACGATCGTTAATGACGACCCCTTCGTTAACGATCGTTAACGAAGTGAGGAAACCGATCTGAAGGGCATCTGTACTTATCATTGAGTAGTTTTTAAGAAAATATCGATGAGTTTTAACTCCCCTACAACTGTTAAACTTCATGTAAGACGACATTCAATAAAGTTGCATGTAATTTTTTTTCTAAAACGACCGTTTTGATAAAGTTCGTCGTTTCGTTAACGATCGTTAACGACAACCCTTCGTTAAGGATCGTTAACGACGACCTTTCGTTAACGATCGTTAACGACGACCCTTTGTTAACGATCGTTAACGATGACCCTTCGTTAACGATCGTTAACGTCGACCCTTCGTTAACGATCGTTAAAATAATAATCAATAAAATTTTTTTTCAAAAACGATCGTTTCTTTAAAAACAATCGTATTAAAAACGGTCGCAAATCGTTTTAATAAAAACGATCGTTTTCAAAAAAGATCGCTATTCATTTTCTAAAAGTTTAAAACGAGTGGGTCGTTTTTAGAAACGAACGTTTTTTTCCGAAAACGAAACGATCGTTTTTGAAAACGAAACAAAAAACGATCGTTTACAAAAACGATTAACAACCCTACTTTGATGTTTATAATTCAAATTATTTCTTAAAGAGGCCCCAATTTGATGTCGTGCAAAAAAAGTTCTGAGGTCCATGAAAGCTGTTCTCAACCATGGGGTTGGGATTACTGCAACCCCTCTCTTGACGCTTCTCTTCATAGAGATCTAGGTTTAAAACTACCGATATACTTTGGATTTCAGAAAGCCTAGAAGAAAATTCTAACTGGGTTCAGATAACTGTAAGCCATTTTTTTTTGTTTCTTAAACAATATTTTCAAATATTCGACATAGTTTTCCGGTAAATAGAAGGATCTAACGATACAAACGTACTTCAACGACCCCATTTAAAACTATGTGATCCAGCCCATTTTCGAGTCTTTTTTTAAAGATGAAAACCCGTAATTCCTGTTTTTTGGGGCAACCCTGTACATATATTGAATATTGAGCAGGAAACAACTTATGTATCTGCAGAATCAGTTGAAAAAATTCTCTCTTCAATACTGCAGCTCGAGGTACAAATTTATTTGATTTATAACAGGAAAATCAGACTTTCTTCAACCATTTCTGGTAGGTTTTAAAATGATAAAAAAGTACTTTCCCTAGGGCATTTTCCCAAGCGGGAACTTCCCCAGCAATTTGCAATTTGCAATTTCCCAAGCGGCTACTTTTTGCCGCACTGCTCGGCCCCCAAATGCAGCATGCAGCACGTCAGAATCCTAACCTATCCTTAAACGTACGTTTTAAGGAAATTGTCGCTTGGAAAGTTGCCCTAGGGAAAAGACATTGTGAAATTACTAATTACACCTTCAAAAATGACAGAATGAACCAAATTCAATTTACTAATGTAGAATTTATTTAAAAATCTTAAGAAGTAATATCAACATTTTGGAGAACTTGATATCTCTTTCTATAGATTCTCCTTTTCTTAAACATCTATAAAGTCATAATGAAAAGTCATCTTTAGAGACTTTTAGTTTAGTTTGTGTGCCCTGGTATTCTGTAGTCCATGAATATATTTGTTTAGTTTGAAGATGGACTCCATGAATAAATCTGTTTAGTTTGAAGATGCTCACCTTCCCCCTTGTATTCTGGAGTCCATGAATCTACCAAAAAGAATAAAACTCTCAAGATTACTGCGAAAACTGAAACAGTCAAAGGTTTAAATATTTGTTCTGATAATTTTCTAAAATCTGAAATAACTTCCACTGAATTTATTTACAATTTGTTTGGGTGAAATGTAAACACTGCAGTACTGTGCAATACGCAGGAAAGTACCGCAGGCACACTCATATCCTTGTTAACAAAAAAAGTGTACTAAAGTTTCTGGGAGGGATGTTAACAATCTTGCACAGGTTGTCTAGGTGCCTGAAGGTTAGATACTTTGAATGCACTTCAATCTACGGAAAATGTCGTCTTCATAGCAATGGACACTCAAAATCCTCATGACGTAGCTGCTTAGTGGCAGGAGCTGAAGTGACAACGTGTTTGCTAAGGGGAGGGGGGGGGAGAGTATTTTTTCTGCTTGTCAGCTGTAGAAGCGGAGAAAATCCTTCCACCATGAGGATTTTGATTGTCTATTGCTATGAAGACGACATTTTCTGCACATTGGAGCGCAACCAGAGTATTTAATCTTAATAAACGACCTTGGGTTGTCAATAACATGCTGTGCACTGTATTTGTAAACATAAATAAGGTGGTCCTGAGCCAGAAATTTAAAAGAGTAAATAATTTAAAAGAGTATCGTTGAACGAAACTCCCGAGTTTCCTTTTTGGGGCCGATTCATTTGCTTAGATTTTAGTCTAAGAAATCAGAAAACAAAAGAGAGTGTAAAGAAACAGCATAAAATAATATTTCGTAAGAAAAATATTGGTATTTACAAAACAGCTTGACCCCATTAATGAAACCGGGTTTCAGGAACTGGGTTTCTTTACGATTCTCTGTCTTAAGTGTCGTTTAGGGCTCTGGTGTGTAATTTTTTAGCATGGAATAAAAAATGTATTTACAACTTATAGATCTATTCAACTTATTCTTAGAAAGGAATTGAGTTTTTAACACAAATTCAAATTTTCTCCTTTCAATATTTTAAACGTAATTAGATTATTTCATCTGACAGAATTCATAGTAAATGCTCTAGGCCTTTGGGTTGCAAAGATATGAGAATCGGAAAATTTGATTTTTTGGCCAAAAACACTTGGAATTTCCCATATTTCAGAATACTTAAGCACTTTAATATCTTTTAAATTTAATTCTTAAATATTTTGATTAAAGTTAATTTTCTAATTTTGATAACATATTTTTAATTCATAAATTTAGAGATTGAACGAGCATTTACAGCAGTTAGATGAGAGCAGAAGTTTTTGAAAATATTTGAATATACATATTATCACTATGTTAAACATTAATAAAACTGTATTTCTTTTTTCAATAAAGTCATGTACAATAATAATTAGTACAAAGTTGTTGAAGCGCAGTAAAAACATTTTGTAAAAAGAATATATTTTTGACAACGAAATTTGTAGATAAGTTCCAGTTTAATTACAAAAAACAATTTTTGCTATCTTTTAAAGCATCTCTGAATATATTGGTAGTTTATTTGTTTGTTTATATCTAGTAAACTTCCCAACGGTGGAAACAGTTGGGCGCACTCTCTAGATATAGGAAAACAGTTGGGCACTGCACTCTCTAGATATAGGAAAGGTAAATCACAAGATCTATAGTGCTGAAAATTAGCTAATGCATGATGTTACAGAAGCAAGTTTGAATGTGATTGCTTTTAGAAAGTTTACATTTAAAAATTAGACGGAAAATTAAAATCATTAGATCACAATTCTGGTAATATGTCGTCAAATTTAAAATTTTTGTCTTGCTTTTAGGCTTGTTTCTTAGATACATCGGAACGGTTGAAGCTATTGGCATTATTAGTGTTAAAGCAAACAAAAGCTTCAGAATTGGTCTTAGCTTAGTAGGGATTCAAAATGTGCCCTTCTAGTATAATATGGGGGTTACGCCGATATTAAAAAGATAGAAATCTTGGGTTGCAAAATAACATAATCATAGCTCCAGACGTAAATATATGTGTCCACTTAATTTTAACTAAAAGGAGACCATTCATTTGGCGTACTGTCCAGGTTTGCCTTAGATAGTTGTATTTGTAATGTAGAGCTCTTGCTGGCTATTCAGCCTTGAAATGAACTATGGTTGAGCTATGTCTTTTAACCTTAAAAATTTCAATCCCCTTTTTGGCCTGTTGTCGAAATGTATCGTGCTTCTGTATATGAAGTAGTAATCTCTGTTTGTTTGTATGTCCAATCATAGCTCATGATCCTCTTTAAAATCTCCCTTGTCGGCTAGTCAGGTCCTGATTAATGAATTGCATAGTAGTTTGTGATAAGTTTAAAAATTTTTTATCATTAGTCGAAATATATGTAAATATCTATCTTTAGTATCTCTTTAGAAAAATGGAATAATATTAGCCTGGTTTGAAAAATGGGAATAATATTAGCCTGGTTTGAAAAATGGGAATAATATTAGCCTGGTTTGAAAAATGGGAATAATATTAGCCTGGTTTGAAAAATGGGAATAATATTAGCCTGGTTTGAAAAATGGGAATAATATTAGCCTGGTTTGAAAAATGGGAATAATATTAGCCTGGTTTGAAAAATGGGAATAATATTAGCCTGGTTTGAAAAATTGTTTCTTTTTCCAGGTAAAGTTGGTTTTCCAAGATATAATCCAAGTTTTTTTTTTAAAAGAAATATCTTAAATAATTATTGAATTACGTAAATTATAATGAACCTAACATATCCTAGATATGGGCATCACAATCATTATCTGTTTGGCTCCTGCCTCGGGGTTATTGTGAACGAAAAAAACCTAAATCTTGAAAAGATGACATCCAGTTGTAACTCTCTTATCTCTGCATCTAGTGTTCAAAGATGACAAAGAAAAACTCAAGCAATTCTTTTAATATCTTGTTCCTGATGAATAGGTTTTGTATCGTCATGATAAAATATGAAAGCTTTGATAAATTTACAATTTTGCCGGAAATCCGCCTCATTTCATCTTCACCAGCCAACCAGGCAATACAGTAAGAATATTATTTTTATATTTTAAAAATCAAGAAATTACCGCCGTTTTATAAGAGCGTTTTAGTGGAATTTTAAACTTAAATTTAAATTTATACAAGTTGTAGAAACTTTGGTTAACATTTGATGAATGTCGCTCCGACAAAGTCGTTTACACGAAATGGAAAGATGGTTTTAACCCTATTCCTGACCCCCCCCCAGCGTATCCTGGTTTTCAAGTACCCCAGCGGGGATAGGGTTAAATTTATTTTGATAAGGTTAAAAGAACGAAAAAGTTATTTACAATTTTACAACATTCAATCACAAGTCTATTAAGCAGATATTATTTTTTGACAAGATATGAATGCATAGAAGTCAAAATAATTTGAAAAAAAGAATTCATCACTTAAAATTATCAAGTCCTTAATTATAAAACTGCAATTTAAACCTTCGCATAATCCAAATATTATACGTTCTGTATTTAAGAATACCAAAAGTATCCATAGATAGTGAAGACCGTTTTTGAAATCACTTAAAAATCATCAAAATCATCAAAAGTATTGAAATATTTAAACTTTAGAAAAATAGGTCTGTAGACGTACTTTCAAGTGACCTTTTAGTAATAGAGTGTCATGTCAGATTCCTAACAGTACCGTTTAAACCTTTTCTATCTGGAAAAGTGATTAATTCTGACAATTTCCTTCTTTCTCTCCTGTTGCATAAATCCACAAGTCACTTTACAGAGAAGAGTGACGAAAATCATTTATTTTGTATAAAGAAAATAAATCCAACATTTTTGCTATCACATTTTGAAATTACCTAGCTTTACAGTCAATTAAAGAAAAAAACGAAATTATTCTTTGCCACAAACTTTGATTTTCTAATCCCTATATCTTTGCAACTCAATGTCGTAGACCTTAGATATTTCAAACTATGGATTCTGTTTGATCAAATGAAAGTTTGAAATATCAAAGTTTTAAACATACGAAAAAAAAAAATCATTTTTATGTAAAAATTGAAAACTTGTAGCTGTGATTATATGAAATATTTTGAACAATAATAAACACCCTGTATACTTACTCTTCTTTGCCTATAAATTAAAAATGAATTTGTATAATTATTTGTTAGAAATGTTCTCTCTTCTAACTTTGGTAGTTTTCCTCATCGGGTATTCAGACTCAGCTCCACAGAAGTATAATCAAGAGAATCCAGGACCTATGCCGGTAGGTTAATCAGATCAATTCAGATCGATTAAACTTAGTTTCGGTCATTCAAAAGTTTTATAGTTAGGAAATTTTGTTTTGTTAATCTTCTAAGGAAGCATTGCTCCGTATGGTCTTGGTCCAACGGATTAAAATTCCATTAAAAGCTTGCATCTCATCTGTTCTCTGCCAAGGAGAGATCGGAAGTTAAGCATTTAATTTTCTCAAGTCCCATTGTGAATATCGAGTATAGAGTATATACACAGGGATTTTAGCAAGAGGGAGGGGGGGGGAAGTATTTTGCGCCCCTCCCCTATCCCGTTGATGTTCCTTCTAATTTGCTCTTATTTTCTCAAAAGTTATTTACCTTTAGTAGCTTACTTTTATTCAAGGAATATGTCTATATACCAATACTTGCATATGACGCTAATATTGGTGTAATATCAAATTTTTTATCTACACTTTTTGGGCAAAATCTCCTCTTTTTATCTCTTGTTGCTTTCGCCCAAGAATTCTAAGGGGAGGGTAGGAGGGGGGGGGGAGGCCTTCCCCCAACTGAATACGCTACTGTTGCAGTGTGAAGCATAGCTTTGATTTTCAGTAGATTTTCTCAGTTTATTTATCTAATAATGTTATATCGTTGTATGTTGTTCTTATGTTGTATGCTGTACTTTTGTTGTATGTTGTACTTATGTTGTATGTTGTACTTATGTTGTATGTTGTACTTATGTTGTATGTTGTACTTATGTTGTATCTTGTACTTATGTTGTATGTTGTATGTTGTATGTTGTATATTGTATTGTTGTATGTTGTATATTGTATATTGTATAGTTGTATATTAGTATGAGTTCTCGAATAGAGTAAGCAAGAAGATAGCTGAACCAGAGGGAATATACTGGACTCAAGATGAATCTGCTTCCCAGGATAATCCTGGTAATAGGGTTTTCCATACATTTATTGTAAGATATCAAAGAAAAACTCTCCAAAAATTTGCTTGATCTCTTTTCAAAAGATTTTTAAAAAAAGATTTTAAATATGATTTTATTTTTATGTCTGAATAAACAACAGAATTGCAGATTTAACAAAAAAGTTACTTAAGATTATGTTTGAAATTTCTTTAAAATCTTAGAAAAAGTGTCAGAGTACATTTTCGAATGTTAGGTCTACTTTTAAAGGTTAGACCAGAATTAAATAGCTAAATATTTCATCGACGATCCCTCTTCCCTGTAAAGACTCTTTTTAGCATAATGAAAAAAACTTTTGTAGATGAAAACTTTTTTTTAAAGACTACTGCTTTATATAGATATTAAAAGGGAGGAATTGTGAAACTTAAAATAAGGGTGATTGGTCGATGTGGCATTTTGTAAGGTGTCAGCTGATGAGAAGAACTTAAAAAATAGTCGTACAAGTCAATTTGCTATAGTTAATACTCTCATTCCAAAATTACTACCTGTGTGTGTTTACAATTTATTATTCCTCCTGAAGGCCGTGTAGAAGGATCCTACTCTGTGTGGCAACCAGATGGTAGATTGATGACAGTATCCTACTATATAGATGGAGATTCAGGTAGTATAGGATAAACCAGATGGTAGATTGATGACAGTATCCTACTATATAGATGTGGATTCAGGTAGTATAGGATAAACCAGATGGTAGATTGATGACAGTATCCTACTATATAGATGTGGATTCAGGTAGTATAGGATAAACCAGATAGTAGATTGATGACAGTATCCTACTATATAGATGTGGATTCAGGTAGTATAGGATAAACCAGATAGTAGATTGATGACAGTATCCTACTATATAGATGGAGATTCAGGTAGTATAGGATAAACCAGATGGTAGATTGATGACAGTATCCTACTATATAGATGTGGATTCAGGTAGTATAGGATAAACCAGATGGTAGATTGATGACAGTATCCTACTATATAGATGGAGATTCAGGTAGTATAGGATAAACCAGATAGTAGATTGATGACAGTATTCTACTATAGAGATGGAGATTCAGGTAGTATAGGATAAACCAGGTGGTAGATTCATGACAGTATCCTACTATATAGATGGAGATTCAGGTAGTATAGGATAAACCAGATGGTAGATTCATGACAGTATCCTACTATAGAGATGTGGATTCAGGTAGTATAGGATAAACCAGATGGTAGATTGATGACAGTATCCTACTATATAGATGTGGATTCAGGTAGTATAGGATAAACCAGATGGTAGATTCATGACAGTATCCTACTATATAGATGTGGATTCAGGTAGTATAGGATAAACCAGATGGTAGATTCATGACAGTATCCTACTATATAGATGGAGATTCAGGTAGTATAGGATAAACCAGATGGTAGATTGATGACAGTATCCTACTATATAGATGGAGATTCAGGTAGTATAGGATAAACCAGATAGTAGACAGATGAAAGTATCCTGCTAGGTATATTTCTTAAAGATAAATAATATATAGTCTTCTCTATTATTATTCCTCTATGTTATTTAGGTTTTGTGCCTACTTTTACCTATACGGATGGTTATGTACCAAACTGGGACGAAGAAGACTAGATTCAATGAGAATACATCATAACAAAGGATGAAACTTCTAAGACGACATGTATCTCATATTTTAAAAACTTATTTCTCTTGTTAAAGGGACTGCAGAAAGCGTAATTTCAAGTTACCCTCCATGTTACCCTCCATGTTACCCTCCATGTTACCCTCCATGTTACCCTCCATGTTACCCTCCATGGCATAAGATGGCAATGACCGATTCACAACGATACTCTTTTCTTTGTCTGATCAAGTATGAATTATAAATTAATGTTTACAATTTCGAAAACTCTTTTTTTTCAAAAATGTAGAAAAACATAAAGAAATTTAACACTTTAAAAACTAGAAAAACGACAACATCTTCAATATTAGTGATCAGATAAAGGATTTAAGGGTATCATTGTGAAACGTTGCATGAAGGGTCACTTGAAATTACGCGTACAGTCCATTTTAGTTTTTCATTAACGTTTCATCCTTTGTGGGTAACCCTGCAGCATTATAATATTACATTAAGCAGAATTTGCAGTTTTATTTTGTAAAAAGTGCACACACATATAAGCATTTATTATGATTATATATACCCATACCAGAATATACTTAGATTTGCGTAATGCGGATCCAAATTAAAGCGAGAAAAAAATGATTAAAAAAGTGACTGATGTTGAAATATGTAAAAATAAATCATTTCAAATTTTGTCACACGAAAAAGTAATCCACATGAAAAATATTATTTTTCCCCTTTTTTAAGTTGAAAAAACAATAATAAAGTTTTATTTACTTTTCTCACCATTATTTATATGAAGACCCATATGGAAAGTGATTCGCCTCAAACCGTAATTATCTAATTATTATATCTTTGCAACCTAATAATGTAAACCTTAGATAAATTAGAGTTTGTTGTGAGTAATTAGATCCTCTCAAACAAAAAATGTTTGTCTCAAAACAAGAATCTTAAGTTTTGCCTAACAAAACATTGGTAAAACTTCTAAGATCTCTGTTTGGGTGTTAGGTATTTCCCCAAAGGCATTTTCCAAGTGGCAACTTCCCAAAGGTTAAGTTAGGCCTCTGCGAGCATGAGAAATTGAACATTTGGGAAGCTGCCGCTTGGGAAAATGCTTTTGGAGTCTGGAGAGTACCTAACATCTCTTTTGGAGAGTGCCTAACATCTCTACCCTCTACCTCTGGATACTTCCTACTCTTAGAAAACGAGTTCTTGATTGAAATTGTTAAATATTTATTTATATAGAACATATCCAATATCAAATAACACTAAACAGAGGGGGTTAAATTTCAGGCCTTAAAAATCCAGTCTACTCATTCCAACCTTGCCAAGGGGTCAAGGGATTTAAGGGATTTATGTTTATCATTTGTATACAATGAGTAAATTTGTTTACTGGTCACTGCATTCTTGGGCTTATTAGGAGCAAACAAGTTACTGTTAGGGCATTTTTTTCAAAATGAGGGCTGCTTGAATAAATAGACAGGTTCCTATGGTTCTGTAGACCTTGGTTCTCAGATTAACAGGGGTTTAATGGTTGTATTGGTTCTACAGATTTCAAAGGTTTAGATGATTCCAAAGGTTATCATGGTTTCATTATGCATTTAATGTTTTCTTTGGTTACAATGATTTCGATGGCTCGGTTGATCATAGTAAATACAATTGGTAATTGGTTTTTACGGTTCCATCGGTTCCTATCTACCTACAGTATCAATGGTTCCATTTTATCTATAGTTCCAATAGTTCCACCCCTCCTAAAGTTCCAATAGTTCCATCTTTTCATCGTTCCAATGGTTCCAATCCCAAAGGTGCTAAAGTGCACCGGACCATGTATTGTTAGTAAATTATTTAAAATAGATAAATCCCTGCTGTTATTATATTAGGGATAAAAGGGTTAAGAAGTGAAGATTGTGAAGGGACTAGAATATCACAGGAAATAACAGTTTAAACATCTAAAGCGAGCTTTTAAACATTTCCAATTCACAAATCCATTGATCTTAGATTAGATTAATTAAATTATTAGATAATGTTTAGTTATCCTGATTTAAGAACTTTGATCTGTTTTCATCTATACACTACAGTCAGACCGAGATATTTTTTAAACTTAAAAATTTGTGATGTGCAGAAGTCGTTAATTAGTTGGTGGTTAAACCATTTAAAATCGGCCTTTTGATATCATCTCATTAAATAATTATCTAAAATCTAATGATGCAAACATATAAATCTTAAAACCATTCTTGGATAGAATTAAGACTTGATACATTTTATGGAGATATGAACCAAGGAAGTTATATATCATGTATAATGGGGGTAGGGAGTTTTGAGTGTTGTAACTTTTTTCACATATTCTTAGATAAAACACGAGGGCGCTTGTAAATATTTCCCTAAAATTAAATATAGGGTGGTTTGTTTGTTCAGGAAAAAAAGTGCAAATATATTGGGTTTGGTGCTGGACTAGGAAGTGGTACACAGTACACAGTACACTTAGGAAATATCAGCTGATAAAATAGAGAATCATGACGAAGCAGAAAAATCAGTTGACCCGCGGTTTGATTTGGTTTTGTTTGGTTTGGGGGGTTTCCGGTGTATAACGGATTCGGAAAATTTAGGGAAACCAAGAAAAGTTAAAGTCATGACGGCCTCTTAAAAAAGTACATGCTGAATTATCTGTATCACGAAAAGTTGCAACGAATACAATAAAAACAACAATACGCCATGTTTTCCAAGACAAGAAAATTTTCGTTTTTGATTTACATCTGCTAAAAAGAGCTAAGTGGACGAAAATTCACAATATTGGAGCGTGTAGCGTGTTAAACAAAAAGCATGGGAAAAGCCTAATATTTCAAGGCTTTCATGCCAGTATAAGCAAGAACAACTTTTTAACAGTGGATTTTACAAATAGGGAATCTAGACATTTCGTAGATTTTAAAAAATAAAGATCAGGCATAAGATTATGAGTGGAAATTGATAAAATAAGATTTTTTTAACGACTGATGTCAGTTGGGTTAACTAAAAGATGAAAGATGAAAGGATTAGACATTAATTTTAATAAAATTTGAACAAATAATGAATTGAGTGACTTAGCAAGTTTATCAATTAAGGGGATGAATGCAGAGTTAATAAAATCCAGAATTGGAGCATCAAAGCGAAACAGTAGAGGAAACATTTTTGAAAATAAAGTTTTGGGACACACATACGTCCCATCACGTGACCAGGTAAGCAACGAGGTTAGTCCAGATACATAAACACATGTCCAGCAGGCCACTGCATTTACATCAAGTTAGCCAAAATGTATTTAAAGCATTAGTGCTTTCATAAATATGGGTTCGCATCTTTACATAAAGGTTAAGAATTTGCAACTGTCCGGCATAAAGGCTAACCTTGTGCCCATGCTGTTCTGCTCTCGAGTATCACTCTAATTAATTGATACAAATGTTAAATATTAAGTCTGAATAACACCTACAGGCTACACTGCGTCAACAATAAGTTTTAAATCCCAGAAAACGACCAGGCCTGGCTGGACCAGGGGGATATACTTTAAATGCCTGTAAAAGGTCAAAAAAGACAAAAATCAGCCAACTAGTTGAAATGGTCTTGGCCTGGGTCGCCTAGTAGGTCAACTTGGGTCCCAACCTCCAGCTGTAAAAAGAGATGCAAAGCTTTGTGAGAGAAACATTTTAGTTCACCTCATGGCAAACATTCAGGTCAGTTACCTGGGGGAGGGGGGGTTACACTGTCCGCATGAAAATATAAGAAACAAATATAAAATATTAGAATTACAACAAACTTGAACAGTAAATGGAATATAGTTTCACAGAGAGGTGTATTCACTAACTGTACTCCAGTCATCTTCAAGTACTCAGGAGTGTTCTGTGTTAAATACAAAATGTACTCCTGAGAACATTATGTGCTCCAGATAACAGGATGCACATCAGAGAACTGGATTTACTCTACAGCACAATACCGTCTCCGGAGTACAATACATTATCTAGCGAACTAGATGTACTGTAAGAGTTCGCAGTAGATACATGCTCCAGAGTACAATACTTGATTTGGAGTGCACAATCTCTTAAGAACAATCCATACTCAAGAAAAGTAGATGTACTCCAGAGTACAACACTTAATCAAGATAACTGCATTTTAGGGTACAATATGTACTCCTGATAACTAGTACTCCAGAGGCAGAGAACTGTATTATTGTATAGATCTGGATGAGCTCCCAACTACTGGAGGGTTTAGGGTAGTGAGGATGGATAAAGAAGAAGACGAGTAGTTCCTGTTCAAGTAGCTCACAAAGTAACTGAAAAAAATAATTTTATTATTTAATTTCAAAACATTTATATAGATTAAACCTTGTCCAAAATCCTTTTCCTTTTCATCTCTTTTATCCTTTTATCCTTTCATAACATCATGTTCAACATTTCATAAAGCGATTTTCTTTTTTTTCCATAGCTTTTTTTCCTTTACCAATGGCAAAATTACTGTATCGCTGTAATGTGTTCTCCGATGGAAGTGAATATCAACTTCTTCTAGCATGGTTTGATGGAATAAGGATTGTTGTGTACTCCTATGGAAGTGAATATTAACTACCTAGCATGGTTTGTATGTGTACTCCTATGGAAATGAATATTAACTACCCAGCAAGGGTTGTATATGTACACCTATGGAAGTGAATATTAACTACCTAGCAAGGTTTGTATGTGTACTCCACTGCAAGAATATTAACTACCTAGCATGGTTTGTATGTGTACTCCTATGGAAGAATATTAACTACCTAGCAAGGTTTGTATGTGTACTCCTATGGAAGTGAATATTAACTACCTAGCATGGTTTGATGGCATAAGGATTGTTGTTTGTATGTGTACTCCTATGGAAGTGAATATTAACCCATCTTCCTTCTCTTCTCTGCCATATCCTTGTTTCCTCAGACTGTTGACTATGAGCGTTGCCTTGTCTAAAGAAGAAACGTTATCAATAATAATATTTTTTCAAACACTTACAGGTCATCATTAACGTTTTGTAAAGTGGTGAATAAAAAATAAAAAATAAATATTTTCTTTAAAAAAAGAAAACAACCTACGAAATAATTGATAAATAAAAATTCAAATTAGTCTAGCAAACATAGGAGAGCAAAAAACACCATTAAAAAAATAAAGTGGACAAATAAATAATCAACTATGAAATATATCAATAATCAGATATGAAATATATAAATAATCAACTATGAAATATATCAATAATCAAATATGAAATATATATAAATAATCAAATCTGAAATATATCAATAATCAGATATGAAATATATAAATAATCAACTATGAAATATATAAATAATCAAATATGAAATATATATAAATAATCAAATCTGAAATATATCAATAATCAGATATGAAATATATAAATAATCAACTATGAAATATATCAATAATCAAATATGAAATATATCAATAATCAGATATGATATATGAAATTTATGAAAAATCAAATAGTAAGTAAATCACTTACTTGTCGATAGTTTGTGTAATTCTGATATATGCAATACTAGCTGCATCTGATCCCAGGATATGAACATTTGGATTTAAAATAGTTACATTGGATTCTTTGGATTGCTTCAACACGGAATCTAGAAAAAATATTAATAATTCTTTTTTCTTTTTAAATTACACGATTTTGCGGAGTAAAAATTTCACAGTAGTTTATAGCAAGGAGCCTATGAACTACTAATCAAAAATAAAACATTTTTGATACCAAAAATTATAAAACATTTAAATAAACAACATATTTGCACCAATTTTCTTAAGTTAAACTTAAAACAATCTCTTTCGTGTTAAGGCTGAAAACAACAAATGCATTGTGTATTGATGAACAATTTTTATTGAAAGTTTAAAGTATTTTACAATTTTCTGCATTATTTTTCTTCGAAAATAATAGTTTGAGTATAATATGAATTCTATTGTAAATAGTTGTATTGCATAAATAACAAAGAATTTAATTTCCCCTTAAAGAAATTTTTTCTTTTATTTGCAATTACATTCAGGAATTTTTTATTAAAGATGATCAGACTTCTTTGAAGGGAGTCATTTTTAATCCATTCAAAGTACAATTTGTTGATTGCGAATGTTTAGGATTTTATCATATTTTAGGACATTAAATACTCTGATGATATAATATCAGCTAGCTAAATCCATTCCAAAATTGCAAATTTTTTACAGTGACCAACGCCGACAATGAGAGTTCTAAACCATTAAAAGTTCAACCGATAAGAATTTATAAATAAATTTTCGTCAGATGTTTCTAGCTCTCTCAGTGGCCGAAAACATTAATTAGTCATTTAATTTAGGCATTCAATAACTAAGAGCTTTAATTGGTCGAAAGCTTAACGGTAAAGGGCCCTCGATTGTCGAAGACATAAGATCAAAGGCTCTCATTGGTCAAAAATTTAACGGTTAACAGTTAAGGGCTCTCATTCTACAAAAGCTTAACAGTTGAGAGATCTCATTGGTCAAAAGATAAATGGTTAAAGACGCCAATTGGTTGAAATCTTCACAGTTAAGGACTAGCTAATTGGTCAAAAGCTTAACAGTTAAGGGCTCTCATTCTACAAAAGTTTAACAGTTAAGGGCTCTCATTGGTCAAAAGCTTAACAGTTAAGGGTTCTCATTCTTCAAAAGCTTAAAAGTTAAGGGCTCTCATTCGTAAAAAGCTTAACAGTTAAGGGCTCTCATTGGTCAAAAGCGTAACAGATAAGAGCTCTCATATGTTAAAAGCTTAACAGTTACGAGAGTCCAAAGATAAACTGTTAAAGACGCTAATTGGTTGAAATCTTCACGATTAAGAACTATAGCACACATCTTTTATGATTAAAGCAGAATGCTAACAATCTAAATAGTTAACTGCCTAAATCTAAAAAACTTTGACTCTGAATATAAAATAGTAAGTGTGAATATACTTACAATGATCAAAATAGAACCTATGGAAGTCCAACCCCTCGACTAGGTTTCCGATGGATTCAGGTTCAAATGCTGTAAGGTTTGGATCACACAGCTTTCTGCAAATAATATACAAATATAGATTAATGCTTGGCAAAAGTAATAAATTATCTAATTACGACAAAAATATGTGATTACTGCTAATTATCTAAAGATACCTACGTGTAAGTATCAAAGTCTCCTGCATTTATAGCATCTAGGATCTGTTCTGTTAACCTTACAATCTCACTCTTCCGAGCTACAACAATTAGACATTAATTTCAAAACTTTTGCAACTTTTAACAACAAATTTAACAAAAATTTAACAAAACTTTTAACAAAACTGTAAACCTAAATTAAAGGTTTCCATAAAAATGCGAATTCAATAAAAAATCTGAAAAGTTTAGTTTTTCGAAATATGTATAATCGCAGTTTAGTGTAATGCACAAAATATGATATCTTAACTTAAAATATTATATTCTATTACAAAAAATGACTTAATGTATACAAATTAGAGTAAGCCTAAATTTTAGGATACCTTTCAATAACTTTTATTCTTAAAGAAAATACCAAAATTGTTTTTATGTTAAATTTAAAACTGATTTGTTCGTTTGAATACATTGCATAATGCACAATGTACAGTGTACAATGTAGATAATACAATGTACAGCGTACAGATTACAGCTGAATATTAAAGTCCCGAACAGTACCTAAACAGAATACGACTAGGATATCTCTAATTACTAAGCTAAATAATAATATGATAATAATAATAATAATATGTACATTATATAATTGAACAGCGCTGGTAACTTTTTAGAGGGACTTTTAATTGATTCAATTTAAAACCACAAAATTCGTTTATTTCATTAAATTAAAAACTGTTATTATGAATCCAATTTAATTAATTATTTAATTAAACCTAATTGATGTTTTATACTGACAAACAGGGAATATGTAATCACTTCCCACAGCCTATTACTTTAATGTAAGTTTTGTTGATGTAGAGAACAAATTCATTTATTAGAGATAGATCCGAGAAAAAAGTTTTTAAGTTTCTGTATTGTTGGTAAAAGTTAAAATGTTTAAAAGTAAAATAAATAAATGATCTCCCACTTTAAAAACTAAAGCAAAAGTTACAATTATTTAAAAGTTTTTGTGAAATGTTCAACAAAATTTCAACGTAAAAGAAACTTTTCATGTTGTCAATTCAATTATTATCGACTTTTCTTATATTATAGGCTCTATAGAGTGGCAAAAACTGTACAATGTAACCATTGCCTATACATCTGTAGTAGTAGCGTATATGGAATATTAGTCACAATCTTATTTCTGAATTCTTCAAATAGAAAGAAAAGACAAAGGAATTGAATCTTTCCCACAAACTCGGATTTTTAAATCCCAATTTCTTTAAAACCAAATTTCGTAGGCCGTAGGTATTTCAAACTATGAATTTTAGTGGATCAAACAGTATAAGTTTGAAATATAAAAGGTTTGCATCATCTGGTTGTTGAGATTTAGGTATTACAAAATTGGGATTTGTGGCAAAAACTCAATTCCTTTATCTATTTTATGATAAAATCTGACTGTTTCAAAAACCAATGGCACCCATGGTCAGGTTCATGGCAGCTAACAGCTTGGTCAAATCAATCATCTTTGTCCTTCATTTTTGACAGTACTAACAAGCTTTGATTAATGATAAACCTTTATATCTTTAAAATCTATAGAACATCTTCTTTTACGAAACTAAATTTTCGAAAACATTAATTTGTTAACCCCAGATCAAATTCCAATCAAAATTGGGATAAATAATGATTTTTCAGTTTTAATCTATTTTCATGAAGACGTTTATCCATTAGACAGATCGGCGTAATAAGATTATTTCATGTTCGAATATAATTCACGAATAGAAATTACAAAGCATAGACACGAAACTAAGAACAGAGTTTAGTTTTAAAATATTTAAGCTTTGAAATTCTTTAATTAAACGAAAATGGTATTAAGTAGATGATAGAAGGAGGGGTGGCGGCTCCCAGGGTTTTGGAGTGCTCCCGGGATTTTGGAGTGCTCCCAGGATTTTGGAGTGCTCCCAGGATTTTGGAGTGCTCCCGGGATTTTGGAGTTCTCCCGGGATTTTGGAGTGCTCCCGGGATTTTGGAGTGCTCCCGGGATTTTGGAGTGCTCCAAGGGTTTGGGAGTAAAATGTTAAAATTTATTTGCCCTTTCATGATAAGTCTTATAAAAAGGGTAATTTAAAACCGAAAATTGAAAAAAGGGATCTGCTAACCCTTTTTTACCATCTTTGTTAAGGTAAATGTAAAAAACCTTGTTTTTTAGCTAGATACTTAAAGGTTTCATTTGAGCTGGTCTCAACATCTTTACAAGTTTATTTCCAAGTTTTTTTAATGAAAGTTCAATGTTTCGCGTAAAAAAACTTAAATTGATTGGTGCCATTAAAATCACAAAATAAAATTGTTCCATGTCAAATTTTATATATGGCCCGCACGATACCAAAAATCCTCCTGAGGAAAACTAAGAAAAAACATATTTCTTTCAAATATCTCAATAATTTGAGGATTTTTGATATAGTGCGGACCAAATACCTCTAAATTTGACATGGAAAAATCTATATTTTATGACTGTTATGTAATAAAACATTTTTTTGGTGGCACAAATCAATAAAAGATTTTTTAAGCGAAAAATTGTATTTTTCTTTAAAAAAAAAACTTGGAAATAATTTTTTTCTGCAAATATCTGAACTAAGACAGTAAAAAAGGGGTATACCGGTAGCACAGCCATTTTTTCCATTTTCGGTTTTAAAGTTTCCTTTTTAAAGGAGTCATAAAAGGTCGGATAAATTTTCATATTTTACTCCAAATCCCTGGGAGAACTCTAAAACAATGGGAGCAATTCCAATACCCTGAGAGCAGCCACCCCTACCTCCACGATGATAGGAATAGCTTTTTACTTTTATCTACCATATGATATGAAAATAATACTGAAATAATTGTGTCTTTATTTCCTTTCTTAAGCAATGGCCCAAAGGATTTGGTATTTTGAAAAATGTTTTTAGAAATAAATCAGTCACAAATACAAAATTCTAGCAACTTTTATAATAAAATTTAAAAAGACAATTATTTCTGTGTTTTCTGATTACTTTCCATTATGTATACAATTAAAATACTTGAATAAATACTTTGTTTAAACTTATAATCATCAATGTTGATGCAATTTGAACTTTTTTATTCCAATCTTTGATTTTCTAATAATTTTCAGCAAACCCCTTGGAAAGTTTGACCCTACAAAGAAAGATGACTCTTTGGCTCAAGTTATGATTAATTAATCCATAAAAAATAGTACAAATCTAAAAATCTATGTACTGCTATAATACAAACACTGCCTTCTATGTACAGTGTTCACTATAATTGTACCTGTTGCCGCTGGATCTGAGTTCTGTGCCATATTCCTAATAGATGAACAACCAGCTACAGTTCGAACATGATTCAGTTTCACGTCTAGTAAACATATATATTTTACAAATATCAAAACTGTATTGAAAAGCAAAACATTGAATTATAACGATAAACAACTAGCATGTACAATGTACATACAGTAACAAAAGATCGAGGTACATAAAACACACTATTACTTACGATATGTTCCTCAAATATATATACTTATGCAAGTTACCTGCATTACATATTATATTATGTAAATACATATATACAAATCTTTGTATTCATGCATTTTGTTAAAAAGTCAGATTTATTTTTAGAATCTTATTGTCTAGACTTGGCTTTAAACTTTTCCCTTCTTCAGGTCGATCTCAAATAATATTAAAAAAGTTTGTTGAACTATGAAAATAACCTAAAAATACTTTTATATAAATTATTATCATTCTACTAAATATTTTTTTGATACATAAATTGTAAGAAACACTGCATTCCTCGTCATGCTTTGAGAAAACCATAAAATGAAAATAAAAATAAAAATACATATTTAAAGGAAGGGTTGGTAGGGGTATAAGAAGGAAGTAGGGATGTGCATTGGGAGGGGAGATAGGCTGTCAAGTAAGATAATCTTGTGGGGGGAGGGGTTTGTTAGTGTATGTGTATGAGGACTGACTACTGATCTCATTGTTGAGGGTTTAATCATAGTTCCCTGAGTAGGAAATCAAGTAAATCTGGAACTGGGTTATATGGAGATAAGAAGATTAGTGTTAGTACTGATCAACCTGTACTCTATAGTACTGTTAGTGTACAGTACTGTTCTTTTGTTCACTGTATTGTACTTTGATTCAGATTATATGTCTTTTTGCGATCAAAACAGATTAAATGTGTCGTATTGTTTAGTTATTAGCACGCGGTAAAACCTCAAATACCTTCAGCAGGAGATGGTTGGGCGGAGGGTTGGGCGGAGGGTGTGGTGGAGGGTGCGGCGGAGGTTGTGGTGAAGGGTTGGGCGGAGGTTTGGTTAACAGTCGCAGGTTTTTTAGGTACAGTGCTAAATCCTGCCAGTGCCTTGCTCATTAAATTTGCAGCATTTGGTTTAGCTGCACCTGGGGCGGATAAGGATGTGGCGGAGCCAGGGACCGAAGCTGGCGGAGACACCGTGGATTCTTTATTACCAGAGATATCTGGAATTTAAGTTCTTGTCAACATTTTCAAACCTTTTTATTATAAATGTCCACACGGAAACACAGGGCTGGGTTGAGAGTGAAGGTTAGTCATGATAAATAAGACTTTCCGCCTGAGAAAGTAAAATATGTTAGAGGAATTTCTCCACCCATTCTGTCAAACTAGGATAGGGGTCCGTCCTAACATACTTTGCACAATATTCAACTCAAAGGGAGCATTCATGATTTTCGAACAGGGGATGTATTACAAACCAAGCATTAAACCTTGAGTTAATCGGTAAAGTATGCAAAGCTTTAAAAAGAGTGTTAAACCGAACTTTTAGTATTTCTATTTTGTCTCTTTCTAAGATTCATGAACAGTTCCTTTAAATCTTATGCATTAAGCATTATTTCATATACTTACCTAACTACTTCACTAACACAATATTTATTTTTAGAAGTTGTTAATGTGTGTTAGTAAAATAACTATAAAGATGATATCATTGTATATAATGTTTATTGATTAAAAGGTTTTTGTCGATTCAGCAAATGATGTTCTGCTGTATGTAGATATCTATATATTCTTTCTCATAGGGGTAATGTTCTAGACATTTACCATTTTCTAGACTTTCAAGAAATTTGCAATCTAGAATTGCAATGGATGTCAGATAATTGCAGTGAATAATTGGACGGAGGACAATTGTTATGCGTAATTGCAATAGGTAATAATAGTGGAAAATTATAGTGAATGATTGCAATGGATAAAAATAGTTTATAAGAACAATGGATAATAGTAGTTTATAATTCATTGCAGTTGATAGTTGGACAATTGCAATGGGTAACTGGAAGGTGGATTTTATCAGTATTCTCATTAAAGCTAAAGTAAAAGCTACCAAGGTTAAAAACCTTCCCAAAAACTTCAGATTATTGTGAGGAAACCTTACATAGCTGGGAGGAAAGGGTAATCGATTGGGGGGGGGGAGATAGATAGATAGATTAAGTATGTCTAAGCTCCTGGTTTGAGTTGACCTTGTTTGGGTTAAAAAATCTTGAGGTCTTGTTTGTTTTATTTTTGTTTAATTGTATTATTGAGAATAAATGAATCTTATGATCTAGGGATATTAAATTTATCTACAAGGTATGCTGGATTAAAGGAAAACTTATACTAAAATCAGCTAATCAGCTTATTTGGATATTAGATGCTGAAATACATCAGCTACCATGACTGGTTCAAATCAGCTGGTTATACTGGTGTAAGTCAGTTGATAAGTTTGGATAAAATGAGCTGATATGACTGTTCTAAATCAGCTGATTAGGCTGGTGTAAATCAGCTGAGAATTCTGGTCTCAATCAGTTGATAAGACTGGTCTCAATCAGCTGAGAAGACCGGTATAAATCAGTTGATTAAGCTGATTTAAGTCAGCTGATGGCTGACTAAATCAGTTGATTATGCTGATTTGAGTCAACGGATAAGACTGCTCTAAATCAGTTGATTAGGCTGATTAAAGTCAGCTGATAAGACTGGTCTAAATCAGTTGATTATGCTGATTTAAGTCAGCTGATAAGTTTGGTGTAAGTCAGCTGATAAATCTGGTATAAATCAGCTGATTTCGTTTTGTCACTAACCAAGTTTAAAACCAGGGCTGGAGTATTTATCAAGCAAAGCCACGCCTTTCGTTTCAAAATTATTTTTAAAAGATAAAAATCTGAGGAGTCCAACAGTAAACATGTAAACAGGTTTTTAATTGTAAAAACTATAGTTTTCATATTTGTATATTGTTTATATAAATTTTACAAAACGACTTTGAAAAAGAAAAGTTTTTAAATATGAATTGCCACATAACTCTTGTTGTTTAAATACATTGTAAGAAGCCATTCAAGAAGAACTAATTCGGCTTAGAATCCCAACAATCAACCATCAACCATCAACCATCAACCTTCAACATCAGCTATCCACTATTAAACATTGACCATCTGCCATCATTTACCATCAAACATCATCCTTCAACTTTCATCAATCATCTATCAAATATTAACCATTCAGTATTGGCCATTGACAATAACCAATCAATTATAAACTATCAACTACCAACTATCGACTATCAACTATCAACTATCAACTATCAACTATCAACTATAAACAATCAGCCATCAACAATTAACAATGAAGCATGAAAGGTGAATGTATGTATTATGCATTATAGTCGAAAAAAAACCTAAGTACACACATGACGACTTTTAAGATTTAAGAAAAGAAGTTCTGAATAATTTCATGAACGAGGTTAAAATTGAAACACTTCCTGACGCATTTCTGAGCACCACAGAAGATTTCCCGCTTGCCATTTCCTGCCAACTCAGAGGCATTAAAATCCTCCAAATTTAGGACAAATGGGTTTTTTGTGTGACAAATGCTCGTATTTAGTTTTTTAAGCATAATTATTTATAGACTGCTAAGACATTAAAATCAACTTTACTAAGCACCTAATAAATTCTTCTTTCAGGAAATAAATTCATTCACAAAATTCTTCAAATGATATAATCCTTTTAAGAATATTAGAATTCAGGAAACGCACGGTTGAAATTCAATTCAATTCATTTCAAATTACAATGTATTATTTAAAATAGGAGAGCAGGTTTAAAAGTCAGGAAAAAAAAACTAAAGGAATGCAATTTTTGTTCATTTCGATAAAAGTTTAAATGACTAGACATGGACAATTTAGATTAGATAATTAGATGTAAGTTCAATCTAGAGTGTACAGTTTTTTTTTAGATATGCGTATTGTGTACGTGTTTACTTACGAATATGAATATGAATATTTTTAATGCATTTAGTTCGTTTTCAATAGAAATCAAACAGGGTTTAGGGGTGGATAAAAGGGAGGGAAGGAGAAGAAAGGGCTTCTCTCTGTATAAATATTTTTAAATACTTTTTAAGTAAATTTTTCTTATTTTCCATATATCAATTCCAATGATTGTGTGTTGGTTAAATATGATATTTATATTATAGATTAACAGAAATCTTGATTTACAATGCATTAGAAATAATCATAATAATTTAAAGGAAATATAATAAAGGGGTTAAAAATATTGAAACCCCATTATTGATATTAAATATTGTATACCTAGTTTCTACCTTTTTTAATTGTTTTTGCAAGATTTCGTATTAGTGACATTCACAAGCTCATAACTCGCCAGTGCATATTTTAATTCTGATTTTAGAATATTTAAAAACAAACTTTTTAATCTTTTTCAGTGGTTTGCCGGGCTAAGTTTCGCCAAATATTTAATAGGTAAAAATAAAGTGGTTTACAAGTTTAACTAGTAAGTACATTTTTAAAATTTACAAAAAATAAAAATAAAATTTAAATGAAAAACCAAAGTATCAAAATATCATAGTTTTAATCACAAATTGTACGGAATTTTAAACTTCTTATTTTCTAAGTGCTTAAAACTTTATTCATAAACAAGTATTTTTGAAATGATTAAATTAGAAAAATTGGAATAAAAACATCAATATTTTACTTCTGAGAATTTTTACTTAAATGCATTTTGTCAAGGACACGAAGAAAAGGGCAGATGTAAGGTTTCTGCAGAACTTTTTACTCCCTGAATATTTTTATATTTGTACATTTACAGATTAGAACCAGATGTAGAAACATGTTGATTTAAAGTTGATTTAAAGTTGATTTCAGGTTGATTTAAGGTTGATTTATTTTCAAAGTATTGAATATAATTTGACTGAAGTGAACCGCCATACTATTCAACTGAACCCAAACTAAATCTTGACTCTTGACAAAGTTTGTCAGGAAAGTGTAATGAGCTGACTGCCTGAGAAAGTCAAGTTTTCAGGCAGAAGCAGGGTTTAATACTGCCTTCATTTACCAGGCAGCAGAATATATATTTTAAGCAATATATTGATATGCTACTACCTGTACCATGTACTATATATAATACATGTATGTATAAATACTAAGGGCTGAATAGACTAGAAGATGGATAAACACACAAATATATATTACTATGAACTATAATATGAACGCTCTGACGCAGAAATCGATCAGAATTTAGCCAAAAACTTCTGGAGCATTGGATCGTAAAGTATTCTTGTGGAGAAAGAGATATGTATATATACATATATCTTTGGCTTGCCTGTATGCAGGTATGTTCATATCCTACAGCCTAGCAGAGGTACAGGGTTACCCACAAAGGATAAGACTTCAAAGACGATTGTCCGAAATTAGTTTGGTCGGTTTTCTTGCATTCTGAATTCCTTGCAGAACAAAACTTGCTTATTTCTGTACTTAATCATTTGTAAACTATCAAAATACTTAACTGAATGCAGAAATAAAAAAATCAAGCTTTGAATTGTCATATTTTAAAAGTTTTCGGTCGTCTTTACAGTCTCATCCTTTGTGGGTAACCCTGAATATATGGAGATAGATAAAGCAATCGGAGACAGGGGAGAACTATATATAGTAATAATGAAAAGAGGGAAGCGGAAAGTAAGGAGAAGGGGAATAAGGGGAAGGGGAATAAGGTGAAGGGGAATAGGGGGAAAAGGAATAAGGTGAAGGGGAATAAGGGGAAGAGGAAAAAGGAGAAGGGGAATAAGGAGAAGGGGAATAGGGAGTTGGGGAATAGGGGGAAGGGGAATAATGGGAAGGGGAATAAGGATAAGGGGAATAAGGGTAAGAGGAATAAGGGGAAGGGGAATAAGAGGAAGAGGAAAAAGGAGAAGGGGAATAAGGAAAATGGGAATAGGGGGAAGGGAAATAAGGGGACGGGGAATAGGGGAAAGGGGAATAAGGGGACGGGGAATAGAGGGAATGGGAATAAGGAGAAGAGTGTACTGTTAGGAAATGAAGAATGTACTGTTAGGAAATGGGAAGAATGGAGGAAGAATGCACTGACAGCAAATGGAAGACCGGAGAAAGAATGCATTGATAGGAAATGGAAATCTGAAGGAAGTATGTACTGATGGGAAGTGGGAAAATAAAAGAAAATGTACTGATAGGAAATGAAAAAATGGAGGAAGAATGTAATGAAAGGAAATGGAAGAATAAAAGAAAAATGTACTCATAGGAATTGGAAGAAAGGAGGAAGATTATACTAATGTCAGAAAAAGAACATATAACAACGGTAATACAACAACGTGCAACTGTATGATAAAACAACATTCACTGATAGGTATACAGTATACAGAATACAGAATACAGAATACAGAATAAAGAATACAGAATACAGAATACAGAATACAGAATACAGAATACAGAATACAGAATACA